>NW_026607789.1:0-115762 GCF_029499605.1 Hyla sarda
CACCTACCTTTGTTGCCTGCAGATGCCTCCTTGGCTGTCCCCAAACGGTATCAAACCAACACCCACGGGAAGCTGTAAGCATAGAGGACATGCCTGCACCCCATTGGACTTACCTGTGTGGGTTAAATCCGGGTTATTTGACAACCTATGGCGGTGATGGTTCTGCTCAGGCAGAGCAGTGCTGATGCTCCTCATAAAGCTGTCGCTGCTGTGAAGGTTCTAGGTGACATCACAAATCCCTATGGTTACATACACAACAAAGCTGGGTTGTTGTTGTTTACACTCTGCAAGGCCTGTGGAAGTGAGTGACATCATAGCACTGTAGTTCTGAGGGTTCAAGATGGATGCAACAATCTCCTGTTGCTTCTATGAAGGCCGTAATAGACGACATCACCAAACAGCTCCATAGTCACATACACAGCAAAGGAGAGATGTTGTTTACACCTAGTGATGTCAGTGGTATTGAGTGACATCACAGCACAGTGCTAAGGCTCCTGGGCCTGGACACAGCAGCGGCTGCAATATCTCAACGGAGAATACGTTTATATCTATGTGTGTGTGTGCGCATATATATATATATATATATATATATATATATATATTTATATATATATATATATTTCTCCGCCGAAATCACTTTTAAACCCATTTCCACCTTTTTTTCCCTTCTCTTCCTCTTACTTTTTTTTCACGTTTTTTTACGTTTTTCTCCTTTTCGCCTCTTTTCTGGGCGTATTATTCTTCTTTTTCTTCTTTTTTTTCGTCTAATGCATACCCCATCAGTGCAGCAATGCTTATTCAATACCGCCAGCAGATGGAGACACTGGGGGATAATTTTCTAAGGATTTATACTGATTTTTCCTGTCTGAATTTGTCGCACAGAAAGTTGCAGGCCAAATATGTGTGACATTTCTGCGACTTTAGCTTCTAGAGCATTTTTACAACATTATACATAGGTGCTGAATACATAAAAAGCGACTGTTCAGCGACAGACAAGTCGCATCGGCTGAAAGTAGGCCAGAATGTCAGTCCATGTTGGAGCAGGTTTAGATACAGTCTAAAGCATAGATCTCAAAGTCTGTGCACAGAATTTAGCAAGGGCCTCGCACCTTCTGATGCATCAGGTAGGTGCACAATAGCATAGCCTAACCCTCTGTACTTTGGTCTATATTGATGCGGGACATAGACAGCCAGCTGATGACCAATCCATTAGTGCAATGGATGGCTGGAAGCATTTGTCTTTGCCTTTGCAATACCACAGAAGCAATGCATGGTCAATGTACAGCAATGACACACCTGTGTGAACAGCCAGGAGACCCCCCCCCCCCCCCATGTTATGTTACATAGTTACATAGTTAGTACGGTCGAAAAAAGACATATGTCCATCAAGTTCAACCAGGGAATTAAGGGGTAGGGGTGTGGCGCGATATTGGGGAAGGGATGAGATTTTATATTTCTTCATAAGCATTAATCTTATTTTGTCAATTAGGAACATTCAGCACCCACCCGCTATCAAGGCAGCTGCCTATCATGTCATGCCCTACCTGCACAGGTGTGCTGGCTACTCAAATGATCCAATTAAGGAGGCCATTTAGTCAGCAGCAGCAGAAGTCCTGTGCCTGGACGCTCCAACAGGGGCCAGACACAAGCAGAAGCAGAAGCAGCAGAAGCAGCAGCAGCACCACCTTTTGTTTTTTGGCTGCAGCAGCAGCAAGGCCCACAGGGCTGGCTAGCTGGCTAGCCAGCAAGCAGGTAGCAATGAAAGTAGGAATCTTTCTTTTTAACCCTGTAAGGGGGTGGTGCACTGTACCCGAAGATACTGCCATATCGGGTCAATGCATAGGGCGACGGAAGCAAGCTTCGAAATCGGCCCCCGTTCTCAAAAATCCATTTAATATATGGTCCCCAGATAGGGGACGTATCAGATATTAAACTGATAAGAACAGATACTACACTTGATCTTAGCCAAAAGGCCGAGAAGCGATAACCGTGAAAGGGGCGGGCCCAACAAGGTCCCCTTCATGGGCACTATCACTGCTTGCTGTCAGGGAGGCTGCCAGACAATTTTCCATGCACACTCTGGGCTGGGGGGCAGTCAACCACCAGTACACACAGCAGAACCTAAACCCATACCATTATTGCTAAGCAGCAAGACAGGGGCCCATTGCACTCCCACGGGGCCTTTTTAAATGCAATCCATAACCCGGATTTGCCAGGAACCCTTCTTACTCCTCCTACTTGCATGTGACACTGGGCTTAGGATCTGCATAGGAAACACACACACAAGCACACACCTACCTTTGTTGCCTGCAGATGCCTCCTTGGCTGTCCCCAAACGGTATCAAACCAACACCCACGGGAAGCTGTAAGCATAGAGGACATGCCTGCACCCCATTGGACTTACCTGTGTGGGTTAAATCCGGGTTATTTGACAACCTATGGCGGTGATGGTTCTGCTCAGGCAGAGCAGTGCTGATGCTCCTCATAAAGCTGTCGCTGCTGTGAAGGTTCTAGGTGACATCACAAATCCCTATGGTTACATACACAACAAAGCTGGGTTGTTGTTGTTTACACTCTGCAAGGCCTGTGGAAGTGAGTGACATCATAGCACTGTAGTTCTGAGGGTTCAAGATGGATGCAACAATCTCCTGTTGCTTCTATGAAGGCCGTAATAGACGACATCACCAAACAGCTCCATAGTCACATACACAGCAAAGGAGAGATGTTGTTTACACCTAGTGATGTCAGTGGTATTGAGTGACATCACAGCACAGTGCTAAGGCTCCTGGGCCTGGACACAGCAGCGGCTGCAATATCTCAACGGAGAATACGTTTATATCTATGTGTGTGTGTGCGCATATATATATATATATATATATATATATATATATATATATATATATATTCTCCGCCGAAATCACTTTTAAACCCATTTCCACCTTTTTTTCCCTTCTCTTCCTCTTACTTTTTTTTCACGTTTTTTTACGTTTTTCTCCTTTTCGCCTCTTTTCTGGGCGTATTATTCTTCTTTTTCTTCTTTTTTTTCGTCTAATGCATACCCCATCAGTGCAGCAATGCTTATTCAATACCGCCAGCAGATGGAGACACTGGGGGATAATTTTCTAAGGATTTATACTGATTTTTCCTGTCTGAATTTGTCGCACAGAAAGTTGCAGGCCAAATATGTGTGACATTTCTGCGACTTTAGCTTCTAGAGCATTTTTACAACATTATACATAGGTGCTGAATACATAAAAAGCGACTGTTCAGCGACAGACAAGTCGCATCGGCTGAAAGTAGGCCAGAATGTCAGTCCATGTTGGAGCAGGTTTAGATACAGTCTAAAGTATAGATCTCAAAGTCTGTGCACAGAATTTAGCAAGGGCCTCGCACCTTCTGATGCATCAGGTAGGTGCACAATAGCATAGCCTAACCCTCTGTACTTTGGTCTATATTGATGCGGGACATAGACAGCCAGCTGATGACCAATCCATTAGTGCAATGGATGGCTGGAAGCATTTGTCTTTGCCTTTGCAATACCACAGAAGCAATGCATGGTCAATGTACAGCAATGACACACCTGTGTGAACAGCCAGGAGACCCCCCCCCCCCATGTTATGTTACATAGTTACATAGTTAGTACGGTCGAAAAAAGACATATGTCCATCAAGTTCAACCAGGGAATTAAGGGGTAGGGGTGTGGCGCGATATTGGGGAAGGGATGAGATTTTATATTTCTTCATAAGCATTAATCTTATTTTGTCAATTAGGAACATTCAGCACCCACCCGCTATCAAGGCAGCTGCCTATCATGTCATGCCCTACCTGCACAGGTGTGCTGGCTACTCAAATGATCCAATTAAGGAGGCCATTTAGTCAGCAGCAGCAGAAGTCCTGTGCCTGGACGCTCCAACAGCGGCCAGACACAAGCAGAAGCAGAAGCAGCAGAAGCAGCAGCAGCACCACCTTTTGTTTTTTGGCTGCAGCAGCAGCAAGGCCCACAGGGCTGGCTAGCTGGCTAGCCAGCAAGCAGGTAGCAATGAAAGTAGGAATCTTTCTTTTTAACCCTGTAAGGGGGTGGTGCACTGTACCCGAAGATACTGCCATATCGGGTCAATGCATAGGGCGACGGAAGCAAGCTTCGAAATCGGCCCCCGTTCTCAAAAATCCATTTAATATATGGTCCCCAGATAGGGGACGTATCAGATATTAAACTGATAAGAACAGATACTACACTTGATCTTAGCCAAAAGGCCGAGAAGCGATAACCGTGAAAGGGGCGGGCCCAACAAGGTCCCCTTCATGGGCACTATCACTGCTTGCTGTCAGGGAGGCTGCCAGACAATTTTCCATGCACACTCTGGGCTGGGGGGCAGTCAACCACCAGTACACACAGCAGAACCTAAACCCATACCATTATTGCTAAGCAGCAAGACAGGGGCCCATTGCACTCCCACGGGGCCTTTTTAAATGCAATCCATAACCCGGATTTGCCAGGAACCCTTCTTACTCCTCCTACTTGCATGTGACACTGGGCTTAGGATCTGCATAGGAAACACACACACAAGCACACACCTACCTTTGTTGCCTGCAGATGCCTCCTTGGCTGTCCCCAAACGGTATCAAACCAACACCCACGGGAAGCTGTAAGCATAGAGGACATGCCTGCACCCCATTGGACTTACCTGTGTGGGTTAAATCCGGGTTATTTGACAACCTATGGCGGTGATGGTTCTGCTCAGGCAGAGCAGTGCTGATGCTCCTCATAAAGCTGTCGCTGCTGTGAAGGTTCTAGGTGACATCACAAATCCCTATGGTTACATACACAACAAAGCTGGGTTGTTGTTGTTTACACTCTGCAAGGCCTGTGGAAGTGAGTGACATCATAGCACTGTAGTTCTGAGGGTTCAAGATGGATGCAACAATCTCCTGTTGCTTCTATGAAGGCCGTAATAGACAACATCACCAAACAGCTCCATAGTCACATACACAGCAAAGGAGAGATGTTGTTTACACCTAGTGATGTCAGTGGTATTGAGTGACATCACAGCACAGTGCTAAGGCTCCTGGGCCTGGACACAGCAGCGGCTGCAATATCTCAACGGAGAATACGTTTATATCTATGTGTGTGTGTGCGCATATATATATATATATATATATATATATATATATATATATATATATATTCTCCGCCGAAATCACTTTTAAACCCATTTCCACCTTTTTTTCCCTTCTCTTCCTCTTACTTTTTTTTCAAGTTTTTTTACGTTTTTCTCCTTTTCGCCTCTTTTCTGGGCGTATTATTCTTCTTTTTCTTCTTTTTTTTCGTCTAATGCATACCCCATCAGTGCAGCAATGCTTATTCAATACCGCCAGCAGATGGAGACACTGGGGGATAATTTTCTAAGGATTTATACTGATTTTTCCTGTCTGAATTTGTCGCACAGAAAGTTGCAGGCCAAATATGTGTGACATTTCTGCGACTTTAGCTTCTAGAGCATTTTTACAACATTATACATAGGTGCTGAATACATAAAAAGCGACTGTTCAGCGACAGACAAGTCGCATCGGCTGAAAGTAGGCCAGAATGTCAGTCCATGTTGGAGCAGGTTTAGATACAGTCTAAAGCATAGATCTCAAAGTCTGTGCACAGAATTTAGCAAGGGCCTCGCACCTTCTGATGCATCAGGTAGGTGCACAATAGCATAGCCTAACCCTCTGTACTTTGGTCTATATTGATGCGGGACATAGACAGCCAGCTGATGACCAATCCATTAGTGCAATGGATGGCTGGAAGCATTTGTCTTTGCCTTTGCAATACCACAGAAGCAATGCATGGTCAATGTACAGCAATGACACACCTGTGTGAACAGCCAGGAGACCCCCCCCCCCCCCCCATGTTATGTTACATAGTTACATAGTTAGTACGGTCGAAAAAAGACATATGTCCATCAAGTTCAACCAGGGAATTAAGGGGTAGGGGTGTGGCGCGATATTGGGGAAGGGATGAGATTTTATATTTCTTCATAAGCATTAATCTTATTTTGTCAATTAGGAACATTCAGCACCCACCCGCTATCAAGGCAGCTGCCTATCATGTCATGCCCTACCTGCACAGGTGTGCTGGCTACTCAAATGATCCAATTAAGGAGGCCATTTAGTCAGCAGCAGCAGAAGTCCTGTGCCTGGACGCTCCAACAGGGGCCAGACACAAGCAGAAGCAGAAGCAGCAGAAGCACCACCTTTTGTTTTTTGGCTGCAGCAGCAGCAAGGCCCACAGGGCTGGCTAGCTGGCTAGCCAGCAAGCAGGTAGCAATGAAAGTAGGAATCTTTCTTTTTAACCCTGTAAGGGGGTGGTGCACTGTACCCGAAGATACTGCCATATCGGGTCAATGCATAGGGCGACGGAAGCAAGCTTCGAAATCGGCCCCCGTTCTCAAAAATCCATTTAATATATGGTCCCCAGATAGGGGACGTATCAGATATTAAACTGATAAGAACAGATACTACACTTGATCTTAGCCAAAAGGCCGAGAAGCGATAACCGTGAAAGGGGCGGGCCCAACAAGGTCCCCTTCATGGGCACTATCACTGCTTGCTGTCAGGGAGGCTGCCAGACAATTTTCCATGCACACTCTGGGCTGGGGGGCAGTCAACCACCAGTACACACAGCAGAACCTAAACCCATACCATTATTGCTAAGCAGCAAGACAGGGGCCCATTGCACTCCCACGGGGCCTTTTTAAATGCAATCCATAACCCGGATTTGCCAGGAACCCTTCTTACTCCTCCTACTTGCATGTGACACTGGGCTTAGGATCTGCATAGGAAACACACACACAAGCACACACCTACCTTTGTTGCCTGCAGATGCCTCCTTGGCTGTCCCCAAACGGTATCAAACCAACACCCACGGGAAGCTGTAAGCATAGAGGACATGCCTGCACCCCATTGGACTTACCTGTGTGGGTTAAATCCGGGTTATTTGACAACCTATGGCGGTGATGGTTCTGCTCAGGCAGAGCAGTGCTGATGCTCCTCATAAAGCTGTCGCTGCTGTGAAGGTTCTAGGTGACATCACAAATCCCTATGGTTACATACACAACAAAGCTGGGTTGTTGTTGTTTACACTCTGCAAGGCCTGTGGAAGTGAGTGACATCATAGCACTGTAGTTCTGAGGGTTCAAGATGGATGCAACAATCTCCTGTTGCTTCTATGAAGGCCGTAATAGACGACATCACCAAACAGCTCCATAGTCACATACACAGCAAAGGAGAGATGTTGTTTACACCTAGTGATGTCAGTGGTATTGAGTGACATCACAGCACAGTGCTAAGGCTCCTGGGCCTGGACACAGCAGCGGCTGCAATATCTCAACGGAGAATACGTTTATATCTATGTGTGTGTGTGCGCATATATATATATATATATATATATATATATATATATATATATATTTCTCCGCCGAAATCACTTTTAAACCCATTTCCACCTTTTTTTCCCTTCTCTTCCTCTTACTTTTTTTTCACGTTTTTTTACGTTTTTCTCCTTTTCGCCTCTTTTCTGGGCGTATTATTCTTCTTTTTCTTCTTTTTTTTCGTCTAATGCATACCCCATCAGTGCAGCAATGCTTATTCAATACCGCCAGCAGATGGAGACACTGGGGGATAATTTTCTAAGGATTTATACTGATTTTTCCTGTCTGAATTTGTCGCACAGAAAGTTGCAGGCCAAATATGTGTGACATTTCTGCGACTTTAGCTTCTAGAGCATTTTTACAACATTATACATAGGTGCTGAATACATAAAAAGCGACTGTTCAGCGACAGACAAGTCGCATCGGCTGAAAGTAGGCCAGAATGTCAGTCCATGTTGGAGCAGGTTTAGATACAGTCTAAAGCATAGATCTCAAAGTCTGTGCACAGAATTTAGCAAGGGCCTCGCACCTTCTGATGCATCAGGTAGGTGCACAATAGCATAGCCTAACCCTCTGTACTTTGGTCTATATTGATGCGGGACATAGACAGCCAGCTGATGACCAA
Source organism: Hyla sarda (assembly GCF_029499605.1). Classification (NCBI taxonomy): domain Eukaryota; kingdom Metazoa; phylum Chordata; class Amphibia; order Anura; family Hylidae; genus Hyla; species Hyla sarda. The sequence continues at coordinate 8,044 of NW_026607789.1, forward strand.
TCCATTAGTGCAATGGATGGCTGGAAGCATTTGTCTTTGCCTTTGCAATACCACAGAAGCAATGCATGGTCAATGTACAGCAATGACACACCTGTGTGAACAGCCAGGAGACCCCCCCCCCCCCCATGTTATGTTACATAGTTACATAGTTAGTACGGTCGAAAAAAGACATATGTCCATCAAGTTCAACCAGGGAATTAAGGGGTAGGGGTGTGGCGCGATATTGGGGAAGGGATGAGATTTTATATTTCTTCATAAGCATTAATCTTATTTTGTCAATTAGGAACATTCAGCACCCACCCGCTATCAAGGCAGCTGCCTATCATGTCATGCCCTACCTGCACAGGTGTGCTGGCTACTCAAATGATCCAATTAAGGAGGCCATTTAGTCAGCAGCAGCAGAAGTCCTGTGCCTGGACGCTCCAACAGGGGCCAGACACAAGCAGAAGCAGAAGCAGCAGAAGCAGCAGCAGCACCACCTTTTGTTTTTTGGCTGCAGCAGCAGCAAGGCCCACAGGGCTGGCTAGCTGGCTAGCCAGCAAGCAGGTAGCAATGAAAGTAGGAATCTTTCTTTTTAACCCTGTAAGGGGGTGGTGCACTGTACCCGAAGATACTGCCATATCGGGTCAATGCATAGGGCGACGGAAGCAAGCTTCGAAATCGGCCCCCGTTCTCAAAAATCCATTTAATATATGGTCCCCAGATAGGGGACGTATCAGATATTAAACTGATAAGAACAGATACTACACTTGATCTTAGCCAAAAGGCCGAGAAGCGATAACCGTGAAAGGGGCGGGCCCAACAAGGTCCCCTTCATGGGCACTATCACTGCTTGCTGTCAGGGAGGCTGCCAGACAATTTTCCATGCACACTCTGGGCTGGGGGGCAGTCAACCACCAGTACACACAGCAGAACCTAAACCCATACCATTATTGCTAAGCAGCAAGACAGGGGCCCATTGCACTCCCACGGGGCCTTTTTAAATGCAATCCATAACCCGGATTTGCCAGGAACCCTTCTTACTCCTCCTACTTGCATGTGACACTGGGCTTAGGATCTGCATAGGAAACACACACACAAGCACACACCTACCTTTGTTGCCTGCAGATGCCTCCTTGGCTGTCCCCAAACGGTATCAAACCAACACCCACGGGAAGCTGTAAGCATAGAGGACATGCCTGCACCCCATTGGACTTACCTGTGTGGGTTAAATCCGGGTTATTTGACAACCTATGGCGGTGATGGTTCTGCTCAGGCAGAGCAGTGCTGATGCTCCTCATAAAGCTGTCGCTGCTGTGAAGGTTCTAGGTGACATCACAAATCCCTATGGTTACATACACAACAAAGCTGGGTTGTTGTTGTTTACACTCTGCAAGGCCTGTGGAAGTGAGTGACATCATAGCACTGTAGTTCTGAGGGTTCTAGATGGATGCAACAATCTCCTGTTGCTTCTATGAAGGCCGTAATAGACGACATCACCAAACAGCTCCATAGTCACATACACAGCAAAGGAGAGATGTTGTTTACACCTAGTGATGTCAGTGGTATTGAGTGACATCACAGCACAGTGCTAAGGCTCCTGGGCCTGGACACAGCAGCGGCTGCAATATCTCAACGGAGAATACGTTTATATATATGTGTGTGTGTGCGCGTATATATATATATATATATATATATATATATATATATATATATATATTTCTCCGCCGAAATCACTTTTAAACCCATTTCCACCTTTTTTTCCCTTCTCTTCCTCTTACTTTTTTTTCACGTTTTTTTACGTTTTTCTCCTTTTCGCCTCTTTTCTGGGCGTATTATTCTTCTTTTTCTTCTTTTTTTTCGTCTAATGCATACCCCATCAGTGCAGCAATGCTTATTCAATACCGCCAGCAGATGGAGACACTGGGGGATAATTTTCTAAGGATTTATACTGATTTTTCCTGTCTGAATTTGTCGCACAGAAAGTTGCAGGCCAAATATGTGTGACATTTCTGCGACTTTAGCTTCTAGAGCATTTTTACAACATTATACATAGGTGCTGAATACATAAAAAGCGACTGTTCAGCGACAGACAAGTCGCATCGGCTGAAAGTAGGCCAGAATGTCAGTCCATGTTGGAGCAGGTTTAGATACAGTCTAAAGCATAGATCTCAAAGTCTGTGCACAGAATTTAGCAAGGGCCTCGCACCTTCTGATGCATCAGGTAGGTGCACAATAGCATAGCCTAACCCTCTGTACTTTGGTCTATATTGATGCGGGACATAGACAGCCAGCTGATGACCAATCCATTAGTGCAATGGATGGCTGGAAGCATTTGTCTTTGCCTTTGCAATACCACAGAAGCAATGCATGGTCAATGTACAGCAATGACACACCTGTGTGAACAGCCAGGAGACCCCCCCCCCCCATGTTATGTTACATAGTTACATAGTTAGTACGGTCGAAAAAAGACATATGTCCATCAAGTTCAACCAGGGAATTAAGGGGTAGGGGTGTGGCGCGATATTGGGGAAGGGATGAGATTTTATATTTCTTCATAAGCATTAATCTTATTTTGTCAATTAGGAACATTCAGCACCCACCCGCTATCAAGGCAGCTGCCTATCATGTCATGCCCTACCTGCACAGGTGTGCTGGCTACTCAAATGATCCAATTAAGGAGGCCATTTAGTCAGCAGCAGCAGAAGTCCTGTGCCTGGACGCTCCAACAGCGGCCAGACACAAGCAGAAGCAGAAGCAGCAGCAGCACCACCTTTTGTTTTTTGGCTGCAGCAGCAGCAGCAGCAAGGCCCACAGGGCTGGCTAGCTGGCTAGCCAGCAAGCAGGTAGCAATGAAAGTAGGAATCTTTCTTTTTAACCCTGTAAGGGGGTGGTGCACTGTACCCGAAGATACTGCCATATCGGGTCAATGCATAGGGCGACGGAAGCAAGCTTCGAAATCGGCCCCCGTTCTCAAAAATCCATTTAATATATGGTCCCCAGATAGGGGACGTATCAGATATTAAACTGATAAGAACAGATACTACACTTGATCTTAGCCAAAAGGCCGAGAAGCGATAACCGTGAAAGGGGCGGGCCCAACAAGGTCCCCTTCATGGGCACTATCACTGCTTGCTGTCAGGGAGGCTGCCAGACAATTTTCCATGCACACTCTGGGCTGGGGGGCAGTCAACCACCAGTACACACAGCAGAACCTAAACCCATACCATTATTGCTAAGCAGCAAGACAGGGGCCCATTGCACTCCCACGGGGCCTTTTTAAATGCAATCCATAACCCGGATTTGCCAGGAACCCTTCTTACTCCTCCTACTTGCATGTGACACTGGGCTTAGGATCTGCATAGGAAACACACACACAAGCACACACCTACCTTTGTTGCCTGCAGATGCCTCCTTGGCTGTCCCCAAACGGTATCAAACCAACACCCACGGGAAGCTGTAAGCATAGAGGACATGCCTGCACCCCATTGGACTTACCTGTGTGGGTTAAATCCGGGTTATTTGACAACCTATGGCGGTGATGGTTCTGCTCAGGCAGAGCAGTGCTGATGCTCCTCATAAAGCTGTCGCTGCTGTGAAGGTTCTAGGTGACATCACAAATCCCTATGGTTACATACACAACAAAGCTGGGTTGTTGTTGTTTACACTCTGCAAGGCCTGTGGAAGTGAGTGACATCATAGCACTGTAGTTCTGAGGGTTCAAGATGGATGCAACAATCTCCTGTTGCTTCTATGAAGGCCGTAATAGACGACATCACCAAACAGCTCCATAGTCACATACACAGCAAAGGAGAGATGTTGTTTACACCTAGTGATGTCAGTGGTATTGAGTGACATCACAGCACAGTGCTAAGGCTCCTGGGCCTGGACACAGCAGCGGCTGCAATATCTCAACGGAGAATACGTTTATATCTATGTGTGTGTGTGCGCATATATATATATATATATATATATATATATATATATATATATATATTTCTCCGCCGAAATCACTTTTAAACCCATTTCCACCTTTTTTTCCCTTCTCTTCCTCTTACTTTTTTTTCACGTTTTTTTACGTTTTTCTCCTTTTCGCCTCTTTTCTGGGCGTATTATTCTTCTTTTTCTTCTTTTTTTTCGTCTAATGCATACCCCATCAGTGCAGCAATGCTTATTCAATACCGCCAGCAGATGGAGACACTGGGGGATAATTTTCTAAGGATTTATACTGATTTTTCCTGTCTGAATTTGTCGCACAGAAAGTTGCAGGCCAAATATGTGTGACATTTCTGCGACTTTAGCTTCTAGAGCATTTTTACAACATTATACATAGGTGCTGAATACATAAAAAGCGACTGTTCAGCGACAGACAAGTCGCATCGGCTGAAAGTAGGCCAGAATGTCAGTCCATGTTGGAGCAGGTTTAGATACAGTCTAAAGCATAGATCTCAAAGTCTGTGCACAGAATTTAGCAAGGGCCTCGCACCTTCTGATGCATCAGGTAGGTGCACAATAGCATAGCCTAACCCTCTGTACTTTGGTCTATATTGATGCGGGACATAGACAGCCAGCTGATGACCAATCCATTAGTGCAATGGATGGCTGGAAGCATTTGTCTTTGCCTTTGCAATACCACAGAAGCAATGCATGGTCAATGTACAGCAATGACACACCTGTGTGAACAGCCAGGAGACCCCCCCCCCCCCCATGTTATGTTACATAGTTACATAGTTAGTACGGTCGAAAAAAGACATATGTCCATCAAGTTCAACCAGGGAATTAAGGGGTAGGGGTGTGGCGCGATATTGGGGAAGGGATGAGATTTTATATTTCTTCATAAGCATTAATCTTATTTTGTCAATTAGGAACATTCAGCACCCACCCGCTATCAAGGCAGCTGCCTATCATGTCATGCCCTACCTGCACAGGTGTGCTGGCTACTCAAATGATCCAATTAAGGAGGCCATTTAGTCAGCAGCAGCAGAAGTCCTGTGCCTGGACGCTCCAACAGCGGCCAGACACAAGCAGAAGCAGAAGCAGCAGAAGCAGCAGCAGCACCACCTTTTGTTTTTTGGCTGCAGCAGCAGCAAGGCCCACAGGGCTGGCTAGCTGGCTAGCCAGCAAGCAGGTAGCAATGAAAGTAGGAATCTTTCTTTTTAACCCTGTAAGGGGGTGGTGCACTGTACCCGAAGATACTGCCATATCGGGTCAATGCATAGGGCGACGGAAGCAAGCTTCGAAATCGGCCCCCGTTCTCAAAAATCCATTTAATATATGGTCCCCAGATAGGGGACGTATCAGATATTAAACTGATAAGAACAGATACTACACTTGATCTTAGCCAAAAGGCCGAGAAGCGATAACCGTGAAAGGGGCGGGCCCAACAAGGTCCCCTTCATGGGCACTATCACTGCTTGCTGTCAGGGAGGCTGCCAGACAATTTTCCATGCACACTCTGGGCTGGGGGGCAGTCAACCACCAGTACACACAGCAGAACCTAAACCCATACCATTATTGCTAAGCAGCAAGACAGGGGCCCATTGCACTCCCACGGGGCCTTTTTAAATGCAATCCATAACCCGGATTTGCCAGGAACCCTTCTTACTCCTCCTACTTGCATGTGACACTGGGCTTAGGATCTGCATAGGAAACACACACACAAGCACACACCTACCTTTGTTGCCTGCAGATGCCTCCTTGGCTGTCCCCAAACGGTATCAAACCAACACCCACGGGAAGCTGTAAGCATAGAGGACATGCCTGCACCCCATTGGACTTACCTGTGTGGGTTAAATCCGGGTTATTTGACAACCTATGGCGGTGATGGTTCTGCTCAGGCAGAGCAGTGCTGATGCTCCTCATAAAGCTGTCGCTGCTGTGAAGGTTCTAGGTGACATCACAAATCCCTATGGTTACATACACAACAAAGCTGGGTTGTTGTTGTTTACACTCTGCAAGGCCTGTGGAAGTGAGTGACATCATAGCACTGTAGTTCTGAGGGTTCAAGATGGATGCAACAATCTCCTGTTGCTTCTATGAAGGCCGTAATAGACGACATCACCAAACAGCTCCATAGTCACATACACAGCAAAGGAGAGATGTTGTTTACACCTAGTGATGTCAGTGGTATTGAGTGACATCACAGCACAGTGCTAAGGCTCCTGGGCCTGGACACAGCAGCGGCTGCAATATCTCAACGGAGAATACGTTTATATCTATGTGTGTGTGTGCGCATATATATATATATATATATATATATATATATATATATATATATATTTCTCCGCCGAAATCACTTTTAAACCCATTTCCACCTTTTTTTCCCTTCTCTTCCTCTTACTTTTTTTTCACGTTTTTTTACGTTTTTCTCCTTTTCGCCTCTTTTCTGGGCGTATTATTCTTCTTTTTCTTCTTTTTTTTCGTCTAATGCATACCCCATCAGTGCAGCAATGCTTATTCAATACCGCCAGCAGATGGAGACACTGGGGGATAATTTTCTAAGGATTTATACTGATTTTTCCTGTCTGAATTTGTCGCACAGAAAGTTGCAGGCCAAATATGTGTGACATTTCTGCGACTTTAGCTTCTAGAGCATTTTTACAACATTATACATAGGTGCTGAATACATAAAAAGCGACTGTTCAGCGACAGACAAGTCGCATCGGCTGAAAGTAGGCCAGAATGTCAGTCCATGTTGGAGCAGGTTTAGATACAGTCTAAAGCATAGATCTCAAAGTCTGTGCACAGAATTTAGCAAGGGCCTCGCACCTTCTGATGCATCAGGTAGGTGCACAATAGCATAGCCTAACCCTCTGTACTTTGGTCTATATTGATGCGGGACATAGACAGCCAGCTGATGACCAATCCATTAGTGCAATGGATGGCTGGAAGCATTTGTCTTTGCCTTTGCAATACCACAGAAGCAATGCATGGTCAATGTACAGCAATGACACACCTGTGTGAACAGCCAGGAGACCCCCCCCCCCCCCATGTTATGTTACATAGTTACATAGTTAGTACGGTCGAAAAAAGACATATGTCCATCAAGTTCAACCAGGGAATTAAGGGGTAGGGGTGTGGCGCGATATTGGGGAAGGGATGAGATTTTATATTTCTTCATAAGCATTAATCTTATTTTGTCAATTAGGAACATTCAGCACCCACCCGCTATCAAGGCAGCTGCCTATCATGTCATGCCCTACCTGCACAGGTGTGCTGGCTACTCAAATGATCCAATTAAGGAGGCCATTTAGTCAGCAGCAGCAGAAGTCCTGTGCCTGGACGCTCCAACAGGGGCCAGACACAAGCAGAAGCAGAAGCAGCAGAAGCAGCAGCAGCACCACCTTTTGTTTTTTGGCTGCAGCAGCAGCAAGGCCCACAGGGCTGGCTAGCTGGCTAGCCAGCAAGCAGGTAGCAATGAAAGTAGGAATCTTTCTTTTTAACCCTGTAAGGGGGTGGTGCACTGTACCCGAAGATACTGCCATATCGGGTCAATGCATAGGGCGACGGAAGCAAGCTTCGAAATCGGCCCCCGTTCTCAAAAATCCATTTAATATATGGTCCCCAGATAGGGGACGTATCAGATATTAAACTGATAAGAACAGATACTACACTTGATCTTAGCCAAAAGGCCGAGAAGCGATAACCGTGAAAGGGGCGGGCCCAACAAGGTCCCCTTCATGGGCACTATCACTGCTTGCTGTCAGGGAGGCTGCCAGACAATTTTCCATGCACACTCTGGGCTGGGGGGCAGTCAACCACCAGTACACACAGCAGAACCTAAACCCATACCATTATTGCTAAGCAGCAAGACAGGGGCCCATTGCACTCCCACGGGGCCTTTTTAAATGCAATCCATAACCCGGATTTGCCAGGAACCCTTCTTACTCCTCCTACTTGCATGTGACACTGGGCTTAGGATCTGCATAGGAAACACACACACAAGCACACACCTACCTTTGTTGCCTGCAGATGCCTCCTTGGCTGTCCCCAAACGGTATCAAACCAACACCCACGGGAAGCTGTAAGCATAGAGGACATGCCTGCACCCCATTGGACTTACCTGTGTGGGTTAAATCCGGGTTATTTGACAACCTATGGCGGTGATGGTTCTGCTCAGGCAGAGCAGTGCTGATGCTCCTCATAAAGCTGTCGCTGCTGTGAAGGTTCTAGGTGACATCACAAATCCCTATGGTTACATACACAACAAAGCTGGGTTGTTGTTGTTTACACTCTGCAAGGCCTGTGGAAGTGAGTGACATCATAGCACTGTAGTTCTGAGGGTTCAAGATGGATGCAACAATCTCCTGTTGCTTCTATGAAGGCCGTAATAGACGACATCACCAAACAGCTCCATAGTCACATACACAGCAAAGGAGAGATGTTGTTTACACCTAGTGATGTCAGTGGTATTGAGTGACATCACAGCACAGTGCTAAGGCTCCTGGGCCTGGACACAGCAGCGGCTGCAATATCTCAACGGAGAATACGTTTATATCTATGTGTGTGTGTGCGCATATATATATATATATATATATATATATATATATATATATATATATATATATATATTTCTCCGCCGAAATCACTTTTAAACCCATTTCCACCTTTTTTTCCCTTCTCTTCCTCTTACTTTTTTTTCACGTTTTTTTACGTTTTTCTCCTTTTCGCCTCTTTTCTGGGCGTATTATTCTTCTTTTTCTTCTTTTTTTTCGTCTAATGCATACCCCATCAGTGCAGCAATGCTTATTCAATACCGCCAGCAGATGGAGACACTGGGGGATAATTTTCTAAGGATTTATACTGATTTTTCCTGTCTGAATTTGTCGCACAGAAAGTTGCAGGCCAAATATGTGTGACATTTCTGCGACTTTAGCTTCTAGAGCATTTTTACAACATTATACATAGGTGCTGAATACATAAAAAGCGACTGTTCAGCGACAGACAAGTCGCATCGGCTGAAAGTAGGCCAGAATGTCAGTCCATGTTGGAGCAGGTTTAGATACAGTCTAAAGTATAGATCTCAAAGTCTGTGCACAGAATTTAGCAAGGGCCTCGCACCTTCTGATGCATCAGGTAGGTGCACAATAGCATAGCCTAACCCTCTGTACTTTGGTCTATATTGATGCGGGACATAGACAGCCAGCTGATGACCAATCCATTAGTGCAATGGATGGCTGGAAGCATTTGTCTTTGCCTTTGCAATACCACAGAAGCAATGCATGGTCAATGTACAGCAATGACACACCTGTGTGAACAGCCAGGAGACCCCCCCCCCCCCCATGTTATGTTACATAGTTACATAGTTAGTACGGTCGAAAAAAGACATATGTCCATCAAGTTCAACCAGGGAATTAAGGGGTAGGGGTGCGGCGCGATATTGGGGAAGGGATGAGATTTTATATTTCTTCATAAGCATTAATCTTATTTTGTCAATTAGGAACATTCAGCACCCACCCGCTATCAAGGCAGCTGCCTATCATGTCATGCCCTACCTGCACAGGTGTGCTGGCTACTCAAATGATCCAATTAAGGAGGCCATTTAGTCAGCAGCAGCAGAAGTCCTGTGCCTGGACGCTCCAACAGCGGCCAGACACAAGCAGAAGCAGAAGCAGCAGAAGCAGCAGCAGCACCACCTTTTGTTTTTTGGCTGCAGCAGCAGCAAGGCCCACAGGGCTGGCTAGCTGGCTAGCCAGCAAGCAGGTAGCAATGAAAGTAGGAATCTTTCTTTTTAACCCTGTAAGGGGGTGGTGCACTGTACCCGAAGATACTGCCATATCGGGTCAATGCATAGGGCGACGGAAGCAAGCTTCGAAATCGGCCCCCGTTCTCAAAAATCCATTTAATATATGGTCCCCAGATAGGGGACGTATCAGATATTAAACTGATAAGAACAGATACTACACTTGATCTTAGCCAAAAGGCCGAGAAGCGATAACCGTGAAAGGGGCGGGCCCAACAAGGTGCCCTTCATGGGCACTATCACTGCTTGCTGTCAGGGAGGCTGCCAGACAATTTTCCATGCACACTCTGGGCTGGGGGGCAGTCAACCACCAGTACACACAGCAGAACCTAAACCCATACCATTATTGCTAAGCAGCAAGACAGGGGCCCATTGCACTCCCACGGGGCCTTTTTAAATGCAATCCATAACCCGGATTTGCCAGGAACCCTTCTTACTCCTCCTACTTGCATGTGACACTGGGCTTAGGATCTGCATAGGAAACACACACACAAGCACACACCTACCTTTGTTGCCTGCAGATGCCTCCTTGGCTGTCCCCAAACGGTATCAAACCAACACCCACGGGAAGCTGTAAGCATAGAGGACATGCCTGCACCCCATTGGACTTACCTGTGTGGGTTAAATCCGGGTTATTTGACAACCTATGGCGGTGATGGTTCTGCTCAGGCAGAGCAGTGCTGATGCTCCTCATAAAGCTGTCGCTGCTGTGAAGGTTCTAGGTGACATCACAAATCCCTATGGTTACATACACAACAAAGCTGGGTTGTTGTTGTTTACACTCTGCAAGGCCTGTGGAAGTGAGTGACATCATAGCACTGTAGTTCTGAGGGTTCTAGATGGATGCAACAATCTCCTGTTGCTTCTATGAAGGCCATAATAGACGACATCACCAAACAGCTCCATAGTCACATACACAGCAAAGGAGAGATGTTGTTTACACCTAGTGATGTCAGTGGTATTGAGTGACATCACAGCACAGTGCTAAGGCTCCTGGGCCTGGACACAGCAGCGGCTGCAATATCTCAACGGAGAATACGTTTATATATATGTGTGTGTGTGCGCGTATATATATATATATATATATATATATATATATATATATATATATATTTCTCCGCCGAAATCACTTTTAAACCCATTTCCACCTTTTTTTCCCTTCTCTTCCTCTTACTTTTTTTTCACGTTTTTTTACGTTTTTCTCCTTTTCGCCTCTTTTCTGGGCGTATTATTCTTCTTTTTCTTCTTTTTTTTCGTCTAATGCATACCCCATCAGTGCAGCAATGCTTATTCAATACCGCCAGCAGATGGAGACACTGGGGGATAATTTTCTAAGGATTTATACTGATTTTTCCTGTCTGAATTTGTCGCACAGAAAGTTGCAGGCCAAATATGTGTGACATTTCTGCGACTTTAGCTTCTAGAGCATTTTTACAACATTATACATAGGTGCTGAATACATAAAAAGCGACTGTTCAGCGACAGACAAGTCGCATCGGCTGAAAGTAGGCCAGAATGTCAGTCCATGTTGGAGCAGGTTTAGATACAGTCTAAAGTATAGATCTCAAAGTCTGTGCACAGAATTTAGCAAGGGCCTCGCACCTTCTGATGCATCAGGTAGGTGCACAATAGCATAGCCTAACCCTCTGTACTTTGGTCTATATTGATGCGGGACATAGACAGCCAGCTGATGACCAATCCATTAGTGCAATGGATGGCTGGAAGCATTTGTCTTTGCCTTTGCAATACCACAGAAGCAATGCATGGTCAATGTACAGCAATGACACACCTGTGTGAACAGCCAGGAGACCCCCCCCCCCCCATGTTATGTTACATAGTTACATAGTTAGTACGGTCGAAAAAAGACATATGTCCATCAAGTTCAACCAGGGAATTAAGGGGTAGGGGTGTGGCGCGATATTGGGGAAGGGATGAGATTTTATATTTCTTCATAAGCATTAATCTTATTTTGTCAATTAGGAACATTCAGCACCCACCCGCTATCAAGGCAGCTGCCTATCATGTCATGCCCTACCTGCACAGGTGTGCTGGCTACTCAAATGATCCAATTAAGGAGGCCATTTAGTCAGCAGCAGCAGAAGTCCTGTGCCTGGACGCTCCAACAGCGGCCAGACACAAGCAGAAGCAGAAGCAGCAGAAGCAGCAGCAGCACCACCTTTTGTTTTTTGGCTGCAGCAGCAGCAAGGCCCACAGGGCTGGCTAGCTGGCTAGCCAGCAAGCAGGTAGCAATGAAAGTAGGAATCTTTCTTTTTAACCCTGTAAGGGGGTGGTGCACTGTACCCGAAGATACTGCCATATCGGGTCAATGCATAGGGCGACGGAAGCAAGCTTCGAAATCGGCCCCCGTTCTCAAAAATCCATTTAATATATGGTCCCCAGATAGGGGACGTATCAGATATTAAACTGATAAGAACAGATACTACACTTGATCTTAGCCAAAAGGCCGAGAAGCGATAACCGTGAAAGGGGCGGGCCCAACAAGGTGCCCTTCATGGGCACTATCACTGCTTGCTGTCAGGGAGGCTGCCAGACAATTTTCCATGCACACTCTGGGCTGGGGGGCAGTCAACCACCAGTACACACAGCAGAACCTAAACCCATACCATTATTGCTAAGCAGCAAGACAGGGGCCCATTGCACTCCCACGGGGCCTTTTTAAATGCAATCCATAACCCGGATTTGCCAGGAACCCTTCTTACTCCTCCTACTTGCATGTGACACTGGGCTTAGGATCTGCATAGGAAACACACACACAAGCACACACCTACCTTTGTTGCCTGCAGATGCCTCCTTGGCTGTCCCCAAACGGTATCAAACCAACACCCACGGGAAGCTGTAAGCATAGAGGACATGCCTGCACCCCATTGGACTTACCTGTGTGGGTTAAATCCGGGTTATTTGACAACCTATGGCGGTGATGGTTCTGCTCAGGCAGAGCAGTGCTGATGCTCCTCATAAAGCTGTCGCTGCTGTGAAGGTTCTAGGTGACATCACAAATCCCTATGGTTACATACACAACAAAGCTGGGTTGTTGTTGTTTACACTCTGCAAGGCCTGTGGAAGTGAGTGACATCATAGCACTGTAGTTCTGAGGGTTCTAGATGGATGCAACAATCTCCTGTTGCTTCTATGAAGGCCATAATAGACGACATCACCAAACAGCTCCATAGTCACATACACAGCAAAGGAGAGATGTTGTTTACACCTAGTGATGTCAGTGGTATTGAGTGACATCACAGCACAGTGCTAAGGCTCCTGGGCCTGGACACAGCAGCGGCTGCAATATCTCAACGGAGAATACGTTTATATATATGTGTGTGTGTGCGCGTATATATATATATATATATATATATATATATATATATATATATATTTCTCCGCCGAAATCACTTTTAAACCCATTTCCACCTTTTTTTCCCTTCTCTTCCTCTTACTTTTTTTTCACGTTTTTTTTACGTTTTTCTCCTTTTCGCCTCTTTTCTGGGCGTATTATTCTTCTTTTTCTTCTTTTTTTTCGTCTAATGCATACCCCATCAGTGCAGCAATGCTTATTCAATACCGCCAGCAGATGGAGACACTGGGGGATAATTTTCTAAGGATTTATACTGATTTTTCCTGTCTGAATTTGTCGCACAGAAAGTTGCAGGCCAAATATGTGTGACATTTCTGCGACTTTAGCTTCTAGAGCATTTTTACAACATTATACATAGGTGCTGAATACATAAAAAGCGACTGTTCAGCGACAGACAAGTCGCATCGGCTGAAAGTAGGCCAGAATGTCAGTCCATGTTGGAGCAGGTTTAGATACAGTCTAAAGTATAGATCTCAAAGTCTGTGCACAGAATTTAGCAAGGGCCTCGCACCTTCTGATGCATCAGGTAGGTGCACAATAGCATAGCCTAACCCTCTGTACTTTGGTCTATATTGATGCGGGACATAGACAGCCAGCTGATGACCAATCCATTAGTGCAATGGATGGCTGGAAGCATTTGTCTTTGCCTTTGCAATACCACAGAAGCAATGCATGGTCAATGTACAGCAATGACACACCTGTGTGAACAGCCAGGAGACCCCCCCCCCCCCCCCATGTTATGTTACATAGTTACATAGTTAGTACGGTCGAAAAAAGACATATGTCCATCAAGTTCAACCAGGGAATTAAGGGGTAGGGGTGTGGCGCGATATTGGGGAAGGGATGAGATTTTATATTTCTTCATAAGCATTAATCTTATTTTGTCAATTAGGAACATTCAGCACCCACCCGCTATCAAGGCAGCTGCCTATCATGTCATGCCCTACCTGCACAGGTGTGCTGGCTACTCAAATGATCCAATTAAGGAGGCCATTTAGTCAGCAGCAGCAGAAGTCCTGTGCCTGGACGCTCCAACAGCGGCCAGACACAAGCAGAAGCAGCAGAAGCAGCAGCAGCACCACCTTTTGTTTTTTGGCTGCAGCAGCAGCAAGGCCCACAGGGCTGGCTAGCTGGCTAGCCAGCAAGCAGGTAGCAATGAAAGTAGGAATCTTTCTTTTTAACCCTGTAAGGGGGTGGTGCACTGTACCCGAAGATACTGCCATATCGGGTCAATGCATAGGGCGACGGAAGCAAGCTTCGAAATCGGCCCCCGTTCTCAAAAATCCATTTAATATATGGTCCCCAGATAGGGGACGTATCAGATATTAAACTGATAAGAACAGATACTACACTTGATCTTAGCCAAAAGGCCGAGAAGCGATAACCGTGAAAGGGGCGGGCCCAACAAGGTGCCCTTCATGGGCACTATCACTGCTTGCTGTCAGGGAGGCTGCCAGACAATTTTCCATGCACACTCTGGGCTGGGGGGCAGTCAACCACCAGTACACACAGCAGAACCTAAACCCATACCATTATTGCTAAGCAGCAAGACAGGGGCCCATTGCACTCCCACGGGGCCTTTTTAAATACAATCCATAACCCGGATTTGCCAGGAACCCTTCTTACTCCTCCTACTTGCATGTGACACTGGGCTTAGGATCTGCATAGGAAACACACACACAAGCACACACCTACCTTTGTTGCCTGCAGATGCCTCCTTGGCTGTCCCCAAACGGTATCAAACCAACACCCACGGGAAGCTGTAAGCATAGAGGACATGCCTGCACCCCATTGGACTTACCTGTGTGGGTTAAATCCGGGTTATTTGACAACCTATGGCGGTGATGGTTCTGCTCAGGCAGAGCAGTGCTGATGCTCCTCATAAAGCTGTCGCTGCTGTGAAGGTTCTAGGTGACATCACAAATCCCTATGGTTACATACACAACAAAGCTGGGTTGTTGTTGTTTACACTCTGCAAGGCCTGTGGAAGTGAGTGACATCATAGCACTGTAGTTCTGAGGGTTCTAGATGGATGCAACAATCTCCTGTTGCTTCTATGAAGGCCATAATAGACGACATCACCAAACAGCTCCATAGTCACATACACAGCAAAGGAGAGATGTTGTTTACACCTAGTGATGTCAGTGGTATTGAGTGACATCACAGCACAGTGCTAAGGCTCCTGGGCCTGGACACAGCAGCGGCTGCAATATCTCAACGGAGAATACGTTTATATATATGTGTGTGTGTGCGCGTATATATATATATATATATATATATATATATATATATATATATATATATATATATTTCTCCGCCGAAATCACTTTTAAACCCATTTCCACCTTTTTTTCCCTTCTCTTCCTCTTACTTTTTTTTCACGTTTTTTTACGTTTTTCTCCTTTTCGCCTCTTTTCTGGGCGTATTATTCTTCTTTTTCTTCTTTTTTTTCGTCTAATGCATACCCCATCAGTGCAGCAATGCTTATTCAATACCGCCAGCAGATGGAGACACTGGGGGATAATTTTCTAAGGATTTATACTGATTTTTCCTGTCTGAATTTGTCGCACAGAAAGTTGCAGGCCAAATATGTGTGACATTTCTGCGACTTTAGCTTCTAGAGCATTTTTACAACATTATACATAGGTGCTGAATACATAAAAAGCGACTGTTCAGCGACAGACAAGTCGCATCGGCTGAAAGTAGGCCAGAATG
The DNA here is from genome assembly GCF_029499605.1 of Hyla sarda. Classification (NCBI taxonomy): domain Eukaryota; kingdom Metazoa; phylum Chordata; class Amphibia; order Anura; family Hylidae; genus Hyla; species Hyla sarda. Next base: position 23,853 of record NW_026607789.1, read on the forward strand.
TCAGTCCATGTTGGAGCAGGTTTAGATACAGTCTAAAGTATAGATCTCAAAGTCTGTGCACAGAATTTAGCAAGGGCCTCGCACCTTCTGATGCATCAGGTAGGTGCACAATAGCATAGCCTAACCCTCTGTACTTTGGTCTATATTGATGCGGGACATAGACAGCCAGCTGATGACCAATCCATTAGTGCAATGGATGGCTGGAAGCATTTGTCTTTGCCTTTGCAATACCACAGAAGCAATGCATGGTCAATGTACAGCAATGACACACCTGTGTGAACAGCCAGGAGACCCCCCCCCCCCCCCATGTTATGTTACATAGTTACATAGTTAGTACGGTCGAAAAAAGACATATGTCCATCAAGTTCAACCAGGGAATTAAGGGGTAGGGGTGTGGCGCGATATTGGGGAAGGGATGAGATTTTATATTTCTTCATAAGCATTAATCTTATTTTGTCAATTAGGAACATTCAGCACCCACCCGCTATCAAGGCAGCTGCCTATCATGTCATGCCCTACCTGCACAGGTGTGCTGGCTACTCAAATGATCCAATTAAGGAGGCCATTTAGTCAGCAGCAGCAGAAGTCCTGTGCCTGGACGCTCCAACAGCGGCCAGACACAAGCAGAAGCAGAAGCAGCAGAAGCAGCAGCAGCACCACCTTTTGTTTTTTGGCTGCAGCAGCAGCAAGGCCCACAGGGCTGGCTAGCTGGCTAGCCAGCAAGCAGGTAGCAATGAAAGTAGGAATCTTTCTTTTTAACCCTGTAAGGGGGTGGTGCACTGTACCCGAAGATACTGCCATATCGGGTCAATGCATAGGGCGACGGAAGCAAGCTTCGAAATCGGCCCCCGTTCTCAAAAATCCATTCAATATATGGTCCCCAGATAGGGGACGTATCAGATATTAAACTGATAAGAACAGATACTACACTTGATCTTAGCCAAAAGGCCGAGAAGCGATAACCGTGAAAGGGGCGGGCCCAACAAGGTGCCCTTCATGGGCACTATCACTGCTTGCTGTCAGGGAGGCTGCCAGACAATTTTCCATGCACACTCTGGGCTGGGGGGCAGTCAACCACCAGTACACACAGCAGAACCTAAACCCATACCATTATTGCTAAGCAGCAAGACAGGGGCCCATTGCACTCCCACGGGGCCTTTTTAAATGCAATCCATAACCCGGATTTGCCAGGAACCCTTCTTACTCCTCCTACTTGCATGTGACACTGGGCTTAGGATCTGCATAGGAAACACACACACAAGCACACACCTACCTTTGTTGCCTGCAGATGCCTCCTTGGCTGTCCCCAAACGGTATCAAACCAACACCCACGGGAAGCTGTAAGCATAGAGGACATGCCTGCACCCCATTGGACTTACCTGTGTGGGTTAAATCCGGGTTATTTGACAACCTATGGCGGTGATGGTTCTGCTCAGGCAGAGCAGTGCTGATGCTCCTCATAAAGCTGTCGCTGCTGTGAAGGTTCTAGGTGACATCACAAATCCCTATGGTTACATACACAACAAAGCTGGGTTGTTGTTGTTTACACTCTGCAAGGCCTGTGGAAGTGAGTGACATCATAGCACTGTAGTTCTGAGGGTTCTAGATGGATGCAACAATCTCCTGTTGCTTCTATGAAGGCCATAATAGACGACATCACCAAACAGCTCCATAGTCACATACACAGCAAAGGAGAGATGTTGTTTACACCTAGTGATGTCAGTGGTATTGAGTGACATCACAGCACAGTGCTAAGGCTCCTGGGCCTGGACACAGCAGCGGCTGTAATATCTCAACGGAGAATACGTTTATATATATGTGTGTGTGTGCGCGTATATATATATATATATATATATATATATATATATATATATATATTTCTCCGCCGAAATCACTTTTAAACCCATTTCCACCTTTTTTTCCCTTCTCTTCCTCTTACTTTTTTTTCACGTTTTTTTACGTTTTTCTCCTTTTCGCCTCTTTTCTGGGCGTATTATTCTTCTTTTTCTTCTTTTTTTTCGTCTAATGCATACCCCATCAGTGCAGCAATGCTTATTCAATACCGCCAGCAGATGGAGACACTGGGGGATAATTTTCTAAGGATTTATACTGATTTTTCCTGTCTGAATTTGTCGCACAGAAAGTTGCAGGCCAAATATGTGTGACATTTCTGCGACTTTAGCTTCTAGAGCATTTTTACAACATTATACATAGGTGCTGAATACATAAAAAGCGACTGTTCAGCGACAGACAAGTCGCATCGGCTGAAAGTAGGCCAGAATGTCAGTCCATGTTGGAGCAGGTTTAGATACAGTCTAAAGTATAGATCTCAAAGTCTGTGCACAGAATTTAGCAAGGGCCTCGCACCTTCTGATGCATCAGGTAGGTGCACAATAGCATAGCCTAACCCTCTGTACTTTGGTCTATATTGATGCGGGACATAGACAGCCAGCTGATGACCAATCCATTAGTGCAATGGATGGCTGGAAGCATTTGTCTTTGCCTTTGCAATACCACAGAAGCAATGTATGGTCAATGTACAGCAATGACACACCTGTGTGAACAGCCAGGAGACCCCCCCCCCCCCCCATGTTATGTTACATAGTTACATAGTTAGTACGGTCGAAAAAAGACATATGTCCATCAAGTTCAACCAGGGAATTAAGGGGTAGGGGTGTGGCGCGATATTGGGGAAGGGATGAGATTTTATATTTCTTCATAAGCATTAATCTTATTTTGTCAATTAGGAACATTCAGCACCCACCCGCTATCAAGGCAGCTGCCTATCATGTCATGCCCTACCTGCACAGGTGTGCTGGCTACTCAAATGATCCAATTAAGGAGGCCATTTAGTCAGCAGCAGCAGAAGTCCTGTGCCTGGACGCTCCAACAGCGGCCAGACACAAGCAGAAGCAGAAGCAGCAGAAGCAGCAGCAGCACCACCTTTTGTTTTTTGGCTGCAGCAGCAGCAAGGCCCACAGGGCTGGCTAGCTGGCTAGCCAGCAAGCAGGTAGCAATGAAAGTAGGAATCTTTCTTTTTAACCCTGTAAGGGGGTGGTGCACTGTACCCGAAGATACTGCCATATCGGGTCAATGCATAGGGCGACGGAAGCAAGCTTCGAAATCGGCCCCCGTTCTCAAAAATCCATTTAATATATGGTCCCCAGATAGGGGACGTATCAGATATTAAACTGATAAGAACAGATACTACACTTGATCTTAGCCAAAAGGCCGAGAAGCGATAACCGTGAAAGGGGCGGGCCCAACAAGGTCCCCTTCATGGGCACTATCACTGCTTGCTGTCAGGGAGGCTGCCAGACAATTTTCCATGCACACTCTGGGCTGGGGGGCAGTCAACCACCAGTACACACAGCAGAACCTAAACCCATACCATTATTGCTAAGCAGCAAGACAGGGGCCCATTGCACTCCCACGGGGCCTTTTTAAATGCAATCCATAACCCGGATTTGCCAGGAACCCTTCTTACTCCTCCTACTTGCATGTGACACTGGGCTTAGGATCTGCATAGGAAACACACACACAAGCACACACCTACCTTTGTTGCCTGCAGATGCCTCCTTGGCTGTCCCCAAACGGTATCAAACCAACACCCACGGGAAGCTGTAAGCATAGAGGACATGCCTGCACCCCATTGGACTTACCTGTGTGGGTTAAATCCGGGTTATTTGACAACCTATGGCGGTGATGGTTCTGCTCAGGCAGAGCAGTGCTGATGCTCCTCATAAAGCTGTCGCTGCTGTGAAGGTTCTAGGTGACATCACAAATCCCTATGGTTACATACACAACAAAGCTGGGTTGTTGTTGTTTACACTCTGCAAGGCCTGTGGAAGTGAGTGACATCATAGCACTGTAGTTCTGAGGGTTCTAGATGGATGCAACAATCTCCTGTTGCTTCTATGAAGGCCATAATAGACGACATCACCAAACAGCTCCATAGTCACATACACAGCAAAGGAGAGATGTTGTTTACACCTAGTGATGTCAGTGGTATTGAGTGACATCACAGCACAGTGCTAAGGCTCCTGGGCCTGGACACAGCAGCGGCTGCAATATCTCAACGGAGAATACGTTTATATATATGTGTGTGTGTGCGCGTATATATATATATATATATATATATATATATATATATATATATATATTTCTCCGCCGAAATCACTTTTAAACCCATTTCCACCTTTTTTTCCCTTCTCTTCCTCTTACTTTTTTTTCACGTTTTTTTACGTTTTTCTCCTTTTCGCCTCTTTTCTGGGCGTATTATTCTTCTTTTTCTTCTTTTTTTTCGTCTAATGCATACCCCATCAGTGCAGCAATGCTTATTCAATACCGCCAGCAGATGGAGACACTGGGGGATAATTTTCTAAGGATTTATACTGATTTTTCCTGTCTGAATTTGTCGCACAGAAAGTTGCAGGCCAAATATGTGTGACATTTCTGCGACTTTAGCTTCTAGAGCATTTTTACAACATTATACATAGGTGCTGAATACATAAAAAGCGACTGTTCAGCGACAGACAAGTCGCATCGGCTGAAAGTAGGCCAGAATGTCAGTCCATGTTGGAGCAGGTTTAGATACAGTCTAAAGTATAGATCTCAAAGTCTGTGCACAGAATTTAGCAAGGGCCTCGCACCTTCTGATGCATCAGGTAGGTGCACAATAGCATAGCCTAACCCTCTGTACTTTGGTCTATATTGATGCGGGACATAGACAGCCAGCTGATGACCAATCCATTAGTGCAATGGATGGCTGGAAGCATTTGTCTTTGCCTTTGCAATACCACAGAAGCAATGCATGGTCAATGTACAGCAATGACACACCTGTGTGAACAGCCAGGAGACCCCCCCCCCCCCCCCATGTTATGTTACATAGTTACATAGTTAGTACGGTCGAAAAAAGACATATGTCCATCAAGTTCAACCAGGGAATTAAGGGGTAGGGGTGTGGCGCGATATTGGGGAAGGGATGAGATTTTATATTTCTTCATAAGCATTAATCTTATTTTGTCAATTAGGAACATTCAGCACCCACCCGCTATCAAGGCAGCTGCCTATCATGTCATGCCCTACCTGCACAGGTGTGCTGGCTACTCAAATGATCCAATTAAGGAGGCCATTTAGTCAGCAGCAGCAGAAGTCCTGTGCCTGGACGCTCCAACAGCGGCCAGACACAAGCAGAAGCAGAAGCAGCAGAAGCAGCAGCAGCACCACCTTTTGTTTTTTGGCTGCAGCAGCAGCAAGGCCCACAGGGCTGGCTAGCTGGCTAGCCAGCAAGCAGGTAGCAATGAAAGTAGGAATCTTTCTTTTTAACCCTGTAAGGGGGTGGTGCACTGTACCCGAAGATACTGCCATATCGGGTCAATGCATAGGGCGACGGAAGCAAGCTTCGAAATCGGCCCCCGTTCTCAAAAATCCATTTAATATATGGTCCCCAGATAGGGGACGTATCAGATATTAAACTGATAAGAACAGATACTACACTTGATCTTAGCCAAAAGGCCGAGAAGCGATAACCGTGAAAGGGGCGGGCCCAACAAGGTGCCCTTCATGGGCACTATCACTGCTTGCTGTCAGGGAGGCTGCCAGACAATTTTCCATGCACACTCTGGGCTGGGGGGCAGTCAACCACCAGTACACACAGCAGAACCTAAACCCATACCATTATTGCTAAGCAGCAAGACAGGGGCCCATTGCACTCCCACGGGGCCTTTTTAAATGCAATCCATAACCCGGATTTGCCAGGAACCCTTCTTACTCCTCCTACTTGCATGTGACACTGGGCTTAGGATCTGCATAGGAAACACACACACAAGCACACACCTACCTTTGTTGCCTGCAGATGCCTCCTTGGCTGTCCCCAAACGGTATCAAACCAACACCCACGGGAAGCTGTAAGCATAGAGGACATGCCTGCACCCCATTGGACTTACCTGTGTGGGTTAAATCCGGGTTATTTGACAACCTATGGCGGTGATGGTTCTGCTCAGGCAGAGCAGTGCTGATGCTCCTCATAAAGCTGTCGCTGCTGTGAAGGTTCTAGGTGACATCACAAATCCCTATGGTTACATACACAACAAAGCTGGGTTGTTGTTGTTTACACTCTGCAAGGCCTGTGGAAGTGAGTGACATCATAGCACTGTAGTTCTGAGGGTTCTAGATGGATGCAACAATCTCCTGTTGCTTCTATGAAGGCCATAATAGACGACATCACCAAACAGCTCCATAGTAACATACACAGCAAAGGAGAGATGTTGTTTACACCTAGTGATGTCAGTGGTATTGAGTGACATCACAGCACAGTGCTAAGGCTCCTGGGCCTGGACACAGCAGCGGCTGCAATATCTCAACGGAGAATACGTTTATATATATGTGTGTGTGTGCGCATATATATATATATATATATATATATATATATATATATATATATTCTCCGCCGAAATCACTTTTAAACCCATTTCCACCTTTTTTTCCCTTCTCTTCCTCTTACTTTTTTTTCACGTTTTTTTACGTTTTTCTCCTTTTCGCCTCTTTTCTGGGCGTATTATTCTTCTTTTTCTTCTTTTTTTTCGTCTAATGCATACCCCATCAGTGCAGCAATGCTTATTCAATACCGCCAGCAGATGGAGACACTGGGGGATAATTTTCTAAGGATTTATACTGATTTTTCCTGTCTGAATTTGTCGCACAGAAAGTTGCAGGCCAAATATGTGTGACATTTCTGCGACTTTAGCTTCTAGAGCATTTTTACAACATTATACATAGGTGCTGAATACATAAAAAGCGACTGTTCAGCGACAGACAAGTCGCATCGGCTGAAAGTAGGCCAGAATGTCAGTCCATGTTGGAGCAGGTTTAGATACAGTCTAAAGTATAGATCTCAAAGTCTGTGCACAGAATTTAGCAAGGGCCTCGCACCTTCTGATGCATCAGGTAGGTGCACAATAGCATAGCCTAACCCTCTGTACTTTGGTCTATATTGATGCGGGACATAGACAGCCAGCTGATGACCAATCCATTAGTGCAATGGATGGCTGGAAGCATTTGTCTTTGCCTTTGCAATACCACAGAAGCAATGCATGGTCAATGTACAGCAATGACACACCTGTGTGAACAGCCAGGAGACCCCCCCCCCCCATGTTATGTTACATAGTTACATAGTTAGTACGGTCGAAAAAAGACATATGTCCATCAAGTTCAACCAGGGAATTAAGGGGTAGGGGTGTGGCGCGATATTGGGGAAGGGATGAGATTTTATATTTCTTCATAAGCATTAATCTTATTTTGTCAATTAGGAACATTCAGCACCCACCCGCTATCAAGGCAGCTGCCTATCATGTCATGCCCTACCTGCACAGGTGTGCTGGCTACTCAAATGATCCAATTAAGGAGGCCATTTAGTCAGCAGCAGCAGAAGTCCTGTGCCTGGACGCTCCAACAGCGGCCAGACACAAGCAGAAGCAGAAGCAGCAGAAGCAGCAGCAGCACCACCTTTTGTTTTTTGGCTGCAGCAGCAGCAAGGCCCACAGGGCTGGCTAGCTGGCTAGCCAGCAAGCAGGTAGCAATGAAAGTAGGAATCTTTCTTTTTAACCCTGTAAGGGGGTGGTGCACTGTACCCGAAGATACTGCCATATCGGGTCAATGCATAGGGCGACGGAAGCAAGCTTCGAAATCGGCCCCCGTTCTCAAAAATCCATTTAATATATGGTCCCCAGATAGGGGACGTATCAGATATTAAACTGATAAGAACAGATACTACACTTGATCTTAGCCAAAAGGCCGAGAAGCGATAACCGTGAAAGGGGCGGGCCCAACAAGGTGCCCTTCATGGGCACTATCACTGCTTGCTGTCAGGGAGGCTGCCAGACAATTTTCCATGCACACTCTGGGCTGGGGGGCAGTCAACCACCAGTACACACAGCAGAACCTAAACCCATACCATTATTGCTAAGCAGCAAGACAGGGGCCCATTGCACTCCCACGGGGCCTTTTTAAATGCAATCCATAACCCGGATTTGCCAGGAACCCTTCTTACTCCTCCTACTTGCATGTGACACTGGGCTTAGGATCTGCATAGGAAACACACACACAAGCACACACCTACCTTTGTTGCCTGCAGATGCCTCCTTGGCTGTCCCCAAACGGTATCAAACCAACACCCACGGGAAGCTGTAAGCATAGAGGACATGCCTGCACCCCATTGGACTTACCTGTGTGGGTTAAACCCGGGTTATTTGACAACCTATGGCGGTGATGGTTCTGCTCAGGCAGAGCAGTGCTGATGCTCCTCATAAAGCTGTCGCTGCTGTGAAGGTTCTAGGTGACATCACAAATCCCTATGGTTACATACACAACAAAGCTGGGTTGTTGTTGTTTACACTCTGCAAGGCCTGTGGAAGTGAGTGACATCATAGCACTGTAGTTCTGAGGGTTCTAGATGGATGCAACAATCTCCTGTTGCTTCTATGAAGGCCATAATAGACGACATCACCAAACAGCTCCATAGTCACATACACAGCAAAGGAGAGATGTTGTTTACACCTAGTGATGTCAGTGGTATTGAGTGACATCACAGCACAGTGCTAAGGCTCCTGGGCCTGGACACAGCAGCGGCTGCAATATCTCAACGGAGAATACGTTTATATATATGTGTGTGTGTGCGCGTATATATATATATATATATATATATATATATATATATATATATATATTTCTCCGCCGAAATCACTTTTAAACCCATTTCCACCTTTTTTTCCCTTCTCTTCCTCTTACTTTTTTTTCACGTTTTTTTACGTTTTTCTCCTTTTCGCCTCTTTTCTGGGCGTATTATTCTTCTTTTTCTTCTTTTTTTTTCGTCTAATGCATACCCCATCAGTGCAGCAATGCTTATTCAATACCGCCAGCAGATGGAGACACTGGGGGATAATTTTCTAAGGATTTATACTGATTTTTCCTGTCTGAATTTGTCGCACAGAAAGTTGCAGGCCAAATATGTGTGACATTTCTGCGACTTTAGCTTCTAGAGCATTTTTACAACATTATACATAGGTGCTGAATACATAAAAAGCGACTGTTCAGCGACAGACAAGTCGCATCGGCTGAAAGGCCAGAATGTCAGTCCATGTTGGAGCAGGTTTAGATACAGTCTAAAGTATAGATCTCAAAGTCTGTGCACAGAATTTAGCAAGGGCCTCGCACCTTCTGATGCATCAGGTAGGTGCACAATAGCATAGCCTAACCCTCTGTACTTTGGTCTATATTGATGCGGGACATAGACAGCCAGCTGATGACCAATCCATTAGTGCAATGGATGGCTGGAAGCATTTGTCTTTGCCTTTGCAATACCACAGAAGCAATGCATGGTCAATGTACAGCAATGACACACCTGTGTGAACAGCCAGGAGACCCCCCCCCCCCCCCCCCCATGTTATGTTACATAGTTACATAGTTAGTACGGTCGAAAAAAGACATATGTCCATCAAGTTCAACCAGGGAATTAAGGGGTAGGGGTGTGGCGCGATATTGGGGAAGGGATGAGATTTTATATTTCTTCATAAGCATTAATCTTATTTTGTCAATTAGGAACATTCAGCACCCACCCGCTATCAAGGCAGCTGCCTATCATGTCATGCCCTACCTGCACAGGTGTGCTGGCTACTCAAATGATCCAATTAAGCAGGCCATTTAGTCAGCAGCAGCAGAAGTCCTGTGCCTGGACGCTCCAACAGCGGCCAGACACAAGCAGAAGCAGAAGCAGCAGAAGCAGCAGCAGCACCACCTTTTGTTTTTTGGCTGCAGCAGCAGCAAGGCCCACAGGGCTGGCTAGCTGGCTAGCCAGCAAGCAGGTAGCAATGAAAGTAGGAATCTTTCTTTTTAACCCTGTAAGGGGGTGGTGCACTGTACCCGAAGATACTGCCATATCGGGTCAATGCATAGGGCGACGGAAGCAAGCTTCGAAATCGGCCCCCGTTCTCAAAAATCCATTTAATATATGGTCCCCAGATAGGGGACGTATCAGATATTAAACTGATAAGAACAGATACTACACTTGATCTTAGCCAAAAGGCCGAGAAGCGATAACCGTGAAAGGGGCGGGCCCAACAAGGTGCCCTTCATGGGCACTATCACTGCTTGCTGTCAGGGAGGCTGCCAGACAATTTTCCATGCACACTCTGGGCTGGGGGGCAGTCAACCACCAGTACACACAGCAGAACCTAAACCCATACCATTATTGCTAAGCAGCAAGACAGGGGCCCATTGCACTCCCACGGGGCCTTTTTAAATGCAATCCATAACCCGGATTTGCCAGGAACCCTTCTTACTCCTCCTACTTGCATGTGACACTGGGCTTAGGATCTGCATAGGAAACACACACACAAGCACACACCTACCTTTGTTGCCTGCAGATGCCTCCTTGGCTGTCCCCAAACGGTATCAAACCAACACCCACGGGAAGCTGTAAGCATAGAGGACATGCCTGCACCCCATTGGACTTACCTGTGTGGGTTAAATCCGGGTTATTTGACAACCTATGGCGGTGATGGTTCTGCTCAGGCAGAGCAGTGCTGATGCTCCTCATAAAGCTGTCGCTGCTGTGAAGGTTCTAGGTGACATCACAAATCCCTATGGTTACATACACAACAAAGCTGGGTTGTTGTTGTTTACACTCTGCAAGGCCTGTGGAAGTGAGTGACATCATAGCACTGTAGTTCTGAGGGTTCTAGATGGATGCAACAATCTCCTGTTGCTTCTATGAAGGCCATAATAGACGACATCACCAAACAGCTCCATAGTAACATACACAGCAAAGGAGAGATGTTGTTTACACCTAGTGATGTCAGTGGTATTGAGTGACATCACAGCACAGTGCTAAGGCTCCTGGGCCTGGACACAGCAGCGGCTGCAATATCTCAACGGAGAATACGTTTATATATATGTGTGTGTGTGCGCATATATATATATATATATATATATATATATATATATATATATATATTTCTCCGCCGAAATCACTTTTAAACCCATTTCCACCTTTTTTTCCCTTCTCTTCCTCTTACTTTTTTTTCACGTTTTTTTACGTTTTTCTCCTTTTCGCCTCTTTTCTGGGCGTATTATTCTTCTTTTTCTTCTTTTTTTTCGTCTAATGCATACCCCATCAGTGCAGCAATGCTTATTCAATACCGCCAGCAGATGGAGACACTGGGGGATAATTTTCTAAGGATTTATACTGATTTTTCCTGTCTGAATTTGTCGCACAGAAAGTTGCAGGCCAAATATGTGTGACATTTCTGCGACTTTAGCTTCTAGAGCATTTTTACAACATTATACATAGGTGCTGAATACATAAAAAGCGACTGTTCAGCGACAGACAAGTCGCATCGGCTGAAAGTAGGCCAGAATGTCAGTCCATGTTGGAGCAGGTTTAGATACAGTCTAAAGTATAGATCTCAAAGTCTGTGCACAGAATTTAGCAAGGGCCTCGCACCTTCTGATGCATCAGGTAGGTGCACAATAGCATAGCCTAACCCTCTGTACTTTGGTCTATATTGATGCGGGACATAGACAGCCAGCTGATGACCAATCCATTAGTGCAATGGATGGCTGGAAGCATTTGTCTTTGCCTTTGCAATACCACAGAAGCAATGCATGGTCAATGTACAGCAATGACACACCTGTGTGAACAGCCAGGAGACCCCCCCCCCCCATGTTATGTTACATAGTTACATAGTTAGTACGGTCGAAAAAAGACATATGTCCATCAAGTTCAACCAGGGAATTAAGGGGTAGGGGTGTGGCGCGATATTGGGGAAGGGATGAGATTTTATATTTCTTCATAAGCATTAATCTTATTTTGTCAATTAGGAACATTCAGCACCCACCCGCTATCAAGGCAGCTGCCTATCATGTCATGCCCTACCTGCACAGGTGTGCTGGCTACTCAAATGATCCAATTAAGGAGGCCATTTAGTCAGCAGCAGCAGAAGTCCTGTGCCTGGACGCTCCAACAGCGGCCAGACACAAGCAGAAGCAGAAGCAGCAGAAGCAGCAGCAGCACCACCTTTTGTTTTTTGGCTGCAGCAGCAGCAAGGCCCACAGGGCTGGCTAGCTGGCTAGCCAGCAAGCAGGTAGCAATGAAAGTAGGAATCTTTCTTTTTAACCCTGTAAGGGGGTGGTGCACTGTACCCGAAGATACTGCCATATCGGGTCAATGCATAGGGCGACGGAAGCAAGCTTCGAAATCGGCCCCCGTTCTCAAAAATCCATTTAATATATGGTCCCCAGATAGGGGACGTATCAGATATTAAACTGATAAGAACAGATACTACACTTGATCTTAGCCAAAAGGCCGAGAAGCGATAACCGTGAAAGGGGCGGGCCCAACAAGGTGCCCTTCATGGGCACTATCACTGCTTGCTGTCAGGGAGGCTGCCAGACAATTTTCCATGCACACTCTGGGCTGGGGGGCAGTCAACCACCAGTACACACAGCAGAACCTAAACCCATACCATTATTGCTAAGCAGCAAGACAGGGGCCCATTGCACTCCCACGGGGCCTTTTTAAATGCAATCCATAACCCGGATTTGCCAGGAACCCTTCTTACTCCTCCTACTTGCATGTGACACTGGGCTTAGGATCTGCATAGGAAACACACACACAAGCACACACCTACCTTTGTTGCCTGCAGATGCCTCCTTGGCTGTCCCCAAACGGTATCAAACCAACACCCACGGGAAGCTGTAAGCATAGAGGACATGCCTGCACCCCATTGGACTTACCTGTGTGGGTTAAACCCGGGTTATTTGACAACCTATGGCGGTGATGGTTCTGCTCAGGCAGAGCAGTGCTGATGCTCCTCATAAAGCTGTCGCTGCTGTGAAGGTTCTAGGTGACATCACAAATCCCTATGGTTACATACACAACAAAGCTGGGTTGTTGTTGTTTACACTCTGCAAGGCCTGTGGAAGTGAGTGACATCATAGCACTGTAGTTCTGAGGGTTCTAGATGGATGCAACAATCTCCTGTTGCTTCTATGAAGGCCATAATAGACGACATCACCAAACAGCTCCATAGTCACATACACAGCAAAGGAGAGATGTTGTTTACACCTAGTGATGTCAGTGGTATTGAGTGACATCACAGCACAGTGCTAAGGCTCCTGGGCCTGGACACAGCAGCGGCTGCAATATCTCAACGGAGAATACGTTTATATATATGTGTGTGTGTGCGCGTATATATATATATATATATATATATATATATATATATATATATATATATATATATATTTCTCCGCCGAAATCACTTTTAAACCCATTTCCACCTTTTTTTCCCTTCTCTTCCTCTTACTTTTTTTTCACGTTTTTTTTACGTTTTTCTCCTTTTCGCCTCTTTTCTGGGCGTATTATTCTTCTTTTTCTTCTTTTTTTTCGTCTAATGCATACCCCATCAGTGCAGCAATGCTTATTCAATACCGCCAGCAGATGGAGACACTGGGGGATAATTTTCTAAGGATTTATACTGATTTTTCCTGTCTGAATTTGTCGCACAGAAAGTTGCAGGCCAAATATGTGTGACATTTCTGCGACTTTAGCTTCTAGAGCATTTTTACAACATTATACATAGGTGCTGAATACATAAAAAGCGACTGTTCAGCGACAGACAAGTCGCATCGGCTGAAAGTAGGCCAGAATGTCAGTCCATGTTGGAGCAGGTTTAGATACAGTCTAAAGTATAGATCTCAAAGTCTGTGCACAGAATTTAGCAAGGGCCTCGCACCTTCTGATGCATCAGGTAGGTGCACAATAGCATAGCCTAACCCTCTGTACTTTGGTCTATATTGATGCGGGACATAGACAGCCAGCTGATGACCAATCCATTAGTGCAATGGATGGCTGGAAGCATTTGTCTTTGCCTTTGCAATACCACAGAAGCAATGCATGGTCAATGTACAGCAATGACACACCTGTGTGAACAGCCAGGAGACCCCCCCCATGTTATGTTACATAGTTACATAGTTAGTACGGTCGAAAAAAGACATATGTCCATCAAGTTCAACCAGGGAATTAAGGGGTAGGGGTGTGGCGCGATATTGGGGAAGGGATGAGATTTTATATTTCTTCATAAGCATTAATCTTATTTTGTCAATTAGGAACATTCAGCACCCACCCGCTATCAAGGCAGCTGCCTATCATGTCATGCCCTACCTGCACAGGTGTGCTGGCTACTCAAATGATCCAATTAAGGAGGCCATTTAGTCAGCAGCAGCAGAAGTCCTGTGCCTGGACGCTCCAACAGCGGCCAGACACAAGCAGAAGCAGAAGCAGCAGAAGCAGCAGCAGCACCACCTTTTGTTTTTTGGCTGCAGCAGCAGCAAGGCCCACAGGGCTGGCTAGCTGGCTAGCCAGCAAGCAGGTAGCAATGAAAGTAGGAATCTTTCTTTTTAACCCTGTAAGGGGGTGGTGCACTGTACCCGAAGATACTGCCATATCGGGTCAATGCATAGGGCGACGGAAGCAAGCTTCGAAATCGGTCCCCGTTCTCAAAAATCCATTTAATATATGGTCCCCAGATAGGGGACGTATCAGATATTAAACTGATAAGAACAGATACTACACTTGATCTTAGCCAAAAGGCCGAGAAGCGATAACCGTGAAAGGGGCGGGCCCAACAAGGTGCCCTTCATGGGCACTATCACTGCTTGCTGTCAGGGAGGCTGCCAGACAATTTTCCATGCACACTCTGGGCTGGGGGGCAGTCAACCACCAGTACACACAGCAGAACCTAAACCCATACCATTATTGCTAAGCAGCAAGACAGGGGCCCATTGCACTCCCACGGGGCCTTTTTAAATGCAATCCATAACCCGGATTTGCCAGGAACCCTTCTTACTCCTCCTACTTGCATGTGACACTGGGCTTAGGATCTGCATAGGAAACACACACACAAGCACACACCTACCTTTGTTGCCTGCAGATGCCTCCTTGGCTGTCCCCAAACGGTATCAAACCAACACCCACGGGAAGCTGTAAGCATAGAGGACATGCCTGCACCCCATTGGACTTACCTGTGTGGGTTAAATCCGGGTTATTTGACAACCTATGGCGGTGATGGTTCTGCTCAGGCAGAGCAGTGCTGATGCTCCTCATAAAGCTGTCGCTGCTGTGAAGGTTCTAGGTGACATCACAAATCCCTATGGTTACATACACAACAAAGCTGGGTTGTTGTTGTTTACACTCTGCAAGGCCTGTGGAAGTGAGTGACATCATAGCACTGTAGTTCTGAGGGTTCTAGATGGATGCAACAATCTCCTGTTGCTTCTATGAAGGCCATAATAGACGACATCACCAAACAGCTCCATAGTCACATACACAGCAAAGGAGAGATGTTGTTTACACCTAGTGATGTCAGTGGTATTGAGTGACATCACAGCACAGTGCTAAGGCTCCTGGGCCTGGACACAGCAGCGGCTGCAATATCTCAACGGAGAATACGTTTATATATATGTGTGTGTGTGCGCGTATATATATATATATATATATATATATATATATATATATATATTTCTCCGCCGAAATCACTTTTAAACCCATTTCCACCTTTTTTTCCCTTCTCTTCCTCTTACTTTTTTTTCACGTTTTTTTACGTTTTTCTCCTTTTCGCCTCTTTTCTGGGCGTATTATTCTTCTTTTTCTTCTTTTTTTTTCGTCTAATGCATACCCCATCAGTGCAGCAATGCTTATTCAATACCGCCAGCAGATGGAGACACTGGGGGATAATTTTCTAAGGATTTATACTGATTTTTCCTGTCTGAATTTGTCGCACAGAAAGTTGCAGGCCAAATATGTGTGACATTTCTGCGACTTTAGCTTCTAGAGCATTTTTACAACATTATACATAGGTGCTGAATACATAAAAAGCGACTGTTCAGCGACAGACAAGTCGCATCGGCTGAAAGTAGGCCAGAATGTCAGTCCATGTTGGAGCAGGTTTAGATACAGTCTAAAGTATAGATCTCAAAGTCTGTGCACAGAATTTAGCAAGGGCCTCGCACCTTCTGATGCATCAGGTAGGTGCACAATAGCATAGCCTAACCCTCTGTACTTTGGTCTATATTGATGCGGGACATAGACAGCCAGCTGATGACCAATCCATTAGTGCAATGGATGGCTGGAAGCATTTGTCTTTGCCTTTGCAATACCACAGAAGCAATGCATGGTCAATGTACAGCAATGACACACCTGTGTGAACAGCCAGGAGACCCCCCCCCCCCCCCCCCATGTTATGTTACATAGTTACATAGTTAGTACGGTCGAAAAAAGACATATGTCCATCAAGTTCAACCAGGGAATTAAGGGGTAGGGGTGTGGCGCGATATTGGGGAAGGGATGAGATTTTATATTTCTTCATAAGCATTAATCTTATTTTGTCAATTAGGAACATTCAGCACCCACCCGCTATCAAGGCAGCTGCCTATCATGTCATGCCCTACCTGCACAGGTGTGCTGGCTACTCAAATGATCCAATTAAGCAGGCCATTTAGTCAGCAGCAGCAGAAGTCCTGTGCCTGGACGCTCCAACAGCGGCCAGACACAAGCAGAAGCAGAAGCAGCAGAAGCAGCAGCAGCACCACCTTTTGTTTTTTGGCTGCAGCAGCAGCAAGGCCCACAGGGCTGGCTAGCTGGCTAGCCAGCAAGCAGGTAGCAATGAAAGTAGGAATCTTTCTTTTTAACCCTGTAAGGGGGTGGTGCACTGTACCCGAAGATACTGCCATATCGGGTCAATGCATAGGGCGACGGAAGCAAGCTTCGAAATCGGCCCCCGTTCTCAAAAATCCATTTAATATATGGTCCCCAGATAGGGGACGTATCAGATATTAAACTGATAAGAACAGATACTACACTTGATCTTAGCCAAAAGGCCGAGAAGCAATAACCGTGAAAGGGGCGGGCCCAACAAGGTGCCCTTCATGGGCACTATCACTGCTTGCTGTCAGGGAGGCTGCCAGACAATTTTCCATGCACACTCTGGGCTGGGGGGCAGTCAACCACCAGTACACACAGCAGAACCTAAACCCATACCATTATTGCTAAGCAGCAAGACAGGGGCCCATTGCACTCCCACGGGGCCTTTTTAAATGCAATCCATAACCCGGATTTGCCAGGAACCCTTCTTACTCCTCCTACTTGCATGTGACACTGGGCTTAGGATCTGCATAGGAAACACACACACAAGCACACACCTACCTTTGTTGCCTGCAGATGCCTCCTTGGCTGTCCCCAAACGGTATCAAACCAACACCCACGGGAAGCTGTAAGCATAGAGGACATGCCTGCACCCCATTGGACTTACCTGTGTGGGTTAAATCCGGGTTATTTGACAACCTATGGCGGTGATGGTTCTGCTCAGGCAGAGCAGTGCTGATGCTCCTCATAAAGCTGTCGCTGCTGTGAAGGTTCTAGGTGACATCACAAATCCCTATGGTTACATACACAACAAAGCTGGGTTGTTGTTGTTTACACTCTGCAAGGCCTGTGGAAGTGAGTGACATCATAGCACTGTAGTTCTGAGGGTTCTAGATGGATGCAACAATCTCCTGTTGCTTCTATGAAGGCCATAATAGACGACATCACCAAACAGCTCCATAGTCACATACACAGCAAAGGAGAGATGTTGTTTACACCTAGTGATGTCAGTGGTATTGAGTGACATCACAGCACAGTGCTAAGGCTCCTGGGCCTGGACACAGCAGCGGCTGCAATATCTCAACGGAGAATACGTTTATATATATGTGTGTGTGTGCGCGTATATATATATATATATATATATATATATATATATATTTCTCCGCCGAAATCACTTTTAAACCCATTTCCACCTTTTTTTCCCTTCTCTTCCTCTTACTTTTTTTTCACGTTTTTTTACGTTTTTCTCCTTTTCGCCTCTTTTCTGGGCGTATTATTCTTCTTTTTCTTCTTTTTTTTCGTCTAATGCATACCCCATCAGTGCAGCAATGCTTATTCAATACCGCCAGCAGATGGAGACACTGGGGGATAATTTTCTAAGGATTTATACTGATTTTTCCTGTCTGAATTTGTCGCACAGAAAGTTGCAGGCCAAATATGTGTGACATTTCTGCGACTTTAGCTTCTAGAGCATTTTTACAACATTATACATAGGTGCTGAATACATAAAAAGCGACTGTTCAGCGACAGACAAGTCGCATCGGCTGAAAGTAGGCCAGAATGTCAGTCCATGTTGGAGCAGGTTTAGATACAGTCTAAAGTATAGATCTCAAAGTCTGTGCACAGAATTTAGCAAGGGCCTCGCACCTCCTGATGCATCAGGTAGGTGCACAATAGCATAGCCTAACCCTCTGTACTTTGGTCTATATTGATGCGGGACATAGACAGCCAGCTGATGACCAATCCATTAGTGCAATGGATGGCTGGAAGCATTTGTCTTTGCCTTTGCAATACCACAGAAGCAATGCATGGTCAATGTACAGCAATGACACACCTGTGTGAACAGCCAGGAGACCCCCCCCCCCCCCCCCATGTTATGTTACATAGTTACATAGTTAGTACGGTCGAAAAAAGACATATGTCCATCAAGTTCAACCAGGGAATTAAGGGGTAGGGGTGTGGCGCGATATTGGGGAAGGGATGAGATTTTATATTTCTTCATAAGCATTAATCTTATTTTGTCAATTAGGAACATTCAGCACCCACCCGCTATCAAGGCAGCTGCCTATCATGTCATGCCCTACCTGCACAGGTGTGCTGGCTACTCAAATGATCCAATTAAGGAGGCCATTTAGTCAGCAGCAGCAGAAGTCCTGTGCCTGGACGCTCCAACAGCGGCCAGACACAAGCAGAAGCAGAAGCAGCAGAAGCAGCAGCAGCAGCACCTTTTGTTTTTTGGCTGCAGCAGCAGCAAGGCCCACAGGGCTGGCTAGCTGGCTAGCCAGCAAGCAGGTAGCAATGAAAGTAGGAATCTTTCTTTTTAACCCTGTAAGGGGGTGGTGCACTGTACCCGAAGATACTGCCATATCGGGTCAATGCATAGGGCGACGGAAGCAAGCTTCGAAATCGGCCCCCGTTCTCAAAAATCCATTTAATATATGGTCCCCAGATAGGGGACGTATCAGATATTAAACTGATAAGAACAGATACTACACTTGATCTTAGCCAAAAGGCCGAGAAGCGATAACCGTGAAAGGGGCGGGCCCAACAAGGTGCCCTTCATGGGCACTATCACTGCTTGCTGTCAGGGAGGCTGCCAGACAATTTTCCATGCACACTCTGGGCTGGGGGGCAGTCAACCACCAGTACACACAGCAGAACCTAAACCCATACCATTATTGCTAAGCAGCAAGACAGGGGCCCATTGCACTCCCACGGGGCCTTTTTAAATGCAATCCATAACCCGGATTTGCCAGGAACCCTTCTTACTCCTCCTACTTGCATGTGACACTGGGCTTAGGATCTGCATAGGAAACACACACACAAGCACACACCTACCTTTGTTGCCTGCAGATGCCTCCTTGGCTGTCCCCAAACGGTATCAAACCAACACCCACGGGAAGCTGTAAGCATAGAGGACATGCCTGCACCCCATTGGACTTACCTGTGTGGGTTAAATCCGGGTTATTTGACAACCTATGGCGGTGATGGTTCTGCTCAGGCAGAGCAGTGCTGATGCTCCTCATAAAGCTGTCGCTGCTGTGAAGGTTCTAGGTGACATCACAAATCCCTATGGTTACATACACAACAAAGCTGGGTTGTTGTTGTTTACACTCTGCAAGGCCTGTGGAAGTGAGTGACATCATAGCACTGTAGTTCTGAGGGTTCTAGATGGATGCAACAATCTCCTGTTGCTTCTATGAAGGCCATAATAGACGACATCACCAAACAGCTCCATAGTCACATACACAGCAAAGGAGAGATGTTGTTTACACCTAGTGATGTCAGTGGTATTGAGTGACATCACAGCACAGTGCTAAGGCTCCTGGGCCTGGACACAGCAGCGGCTGCAATATCTCAACGGAGAATACGTTTATATATATGTGTGTGTGTGCGCGTATATATATATATATATATATATATATATATATATATATATATTTCTCCGCCGAAATCACTTTTAAACCCATTTCCACCTTTTTTTCCCTTCTCTTCCTCTTACTTTTTTTTCACATTTTTTTACGTTTTTCTCCTTTTCGCCTCTTTTCTGGGCGTATTATTCTTCTTTTTCTTCTTTTTTTTCGTCTAATGCATACCCCATCAGTGCAGCAATGCTTATTCAATACCGCCAGCAGATGGAGACACTGGGGGATAATTTTCTAAGGATTTATACTGATTTTTCCTGTCTGAATTTGTCGCACAGAAAGTTGCAGGCCAAATATGTGTGACATTTCTGCGACTTTAGCTTCTAGAGCATTTTTACAACATTATACATAGGTGCTGAATACATAAAAAGCGACTGTTCAGCGACAGACAAGTCGCATCGGCTGAAAGTAGGCCAGAATGTCAGTCCATGTTGGAGCAGGTTTAGATACAGTCTAAAGTATAGATCTCAAAGTCTGTGCACAGAATTTAGCAAGGGCCTCGCACCTTCTGATGCATCAGGTAGGTGCACAATAGCATAGCCTAACCCTCTGTACTTTGGTCTATATTGATGCGGGACATAGACAGCCAGCTGATGACCAATCCATTAGTGCAATGGATGGCTGGAAGCATTTGTCTTTGCCTTTGCAATACCACAGAAGCAATGCATGGTCAATGTACAGCAATGACACACCTGTGTGAACAGCCAGGAGACCCCCCCCCCCCCCCCCATGTTATGTTACATAGTTACATAGTTAGTACGGTCGAAAAAAGACATATGTCCATCAAGTTCAACCAGGGAATTAAGGGGTAGGGGTGTGGCGCGATATTGGGGAAGGGATGAGATTTTATATTTCTTCATAAGCATTAATCTTATTTTGTCAATTAGGAACATTCAGCACCCACCCGCTATCAAGGCAGCTGCCTATCATGTCATGCCCTACCTGCACAGGTGTGCTGGCTACTCAAATGATCCAATTAAGGAGGCCATTTAGTCAGCAGCAGCAGAAGTCCTGTGCCTGGACGCTCCAACAGCGGCCAGACACAAGCAGAAGCAGAAGCAGCAGAAGCAGCAGCAGCACCACCTTTTGTTTTTTGGCTGCAGCAGCAGCAAGGCCCACAGGGCTGGCTAGCTGGCTAGCCAGCAAGCAGGTAGCAATGAAAGTAGGAATCTTTCTTTTTAACCCTGTAAGGGGGTGGTGCACTGTACCCGAAGATACTGCCATATCGGGTCAATGCATAGGGCGACGGAAGCAAGCTTCGAAATCGGCCCCCGTTCTCAAAAATCCATTTAATATATGGTCCCCAGATAGGGGACGTATCAGATATTAAACTGATAAGAACAGATACTACACTTGATCTTAGCCAAAAGGCCGAGAAGCGATAACCGTGAAAGGGGCGGGCCCAACAAGGTGCCCTTCATGGGCACTATCACTGCTTGCTGTCAGGGAGGCTGCCAGACAATTTTCCATGCACACTCTGGGCTGGGGGGCAGTCAACCACCAGTACACACAGCAGAACCTAAACCCATACCATTATTGCTAAGCAGCAAGACAGGGGCCCATTGCACTCCCACGGGGCCTTTTTAAATGCAATCCATAACCCGGATTTGCCAGGAACCCTTCTTACTCCTCCTACTTGCATGTGACACTGGGCTTAGGATCTGCATAGGAAACACACACACAAGCACACACCTACCTTTGTTGCCTGCAGATGCCTCCTTGGCTGTCCCCAAACGGTATCAAACCAACACCCACGGGAAGCTGTAAGCATAGAGGACATGCCTGCACCCCATTGGACTTACCTGTGTGGGTTAAATCCGGGTTATTTGACAACCTATGGCGGTGATGGTTCTGCTCAGGCAGAGCAGTGCTGATGCTCCTCATAAAGCTGTCGCTGCTGTGAAGGTTCTAGGTGACATCACAAATCCCTATGGTTACATACACAACAAAGCTGGGTTGTTGTTGTTTACACTCTGCAAGGCCTGTGGAAGTGAGTGACATCATAGCACTGTAGTTCTGAGGGTTCTAGATGGATGCAACAATCTCCTGTTGCTTCTATGAAGGCCATAATAGACGACATCACCAAACAGCTCCATAGTCACATACACAGCAAAGGAGAGATGTTGTTTACACCTAGTGATGTCAGTGGTATTGAGTGACATCACAGCACAGTGCTAAGGCTCCTGGGCCTGGACACAGCAGCGGCTGCAATATCTCAACGGAGAATACGTTTATATATATGTGTGTGTGTGCGCGTATATATATATATATATATATATATATATATATATATATATTTCTCCGCCGAAATCACTTTTAAACCCATTTCCACCTTTTTTTCCCTTCTCTTCCTCTTACTTTTTTTTCACGTTTTTTTACGTTTTTCTCCTTTTCGCCTCTTTTCTGGGCGTATTATTCTTCTTTTTCTTCTTTTTTTTCGTCTAATGCATACCCCATCAGTGCAGCAATGCTTATTCAATACCGCCAGCAGATGGAGACACTGGGGGATAATTTTCTAAGGATTTATACTGATTTTTCCTGTCTGAATTTGTCGCACAGAAAGTTGCAGGCCAAATATGTGTGACATTTCTGCGACTTTAGCTTCTAGAGCATTTTTACAACATTATACATAGGTGCTGAATACATAAAAAGCGACTGTTCAGCGACAGACAAGTCGCATCGGCTGAAAGTAGGCCAGAATGTCAGTCCATGTTGGAGCAGGTTTAGATACAGTCTAAAGTATAGATCTCAAAGTCTGTGCACAGAATTTAGCAAGGGCCTCGCACCTTCTGATGCATCAGGTAGGTGCACAATAGCATAGCCTAACCCTCTGTACTTTGGTCTATATTGATGCGGGACATAGACAGCCAGCTGATGACCAATCCATTAGTGCAATGGATGGCTGGAAGCATTTGTCTTTGCCTTTGCAATACCACAGAAGCAATGCATGGTCAATGTACAGCAATGACACACCTGTGTGAACAGCCAGGAGACCCCCCCCCCCCCCCCATGTTATGTTACATAGTTACATAGTTAGTACGGTCGAAAAAAGGCATATGTCCATCAAGTTCAACCAGGGAATTAAGGGGTAGGGGTGTGGCGCGATATTGGGGAAGGGATGAGATTTTATATTTCTTCATAAGCATTAATCTTATTTTGTCAATTAGGAACATTCAGCACCCACCCGCTATCAAGGCAGCTGCCTATCATGTCATGCCCTACCTGCACAGGTGTGCTGGCTACTCAAATGATCCAATTAAGGAGGCCATTTAGTCAGCAGCAGCAGAAGTCCTGTGCCTGGACGCTCCAACAGCGGCCAGACACAAGCAGAAGCAGAAGCAGCAGAAGCAGCAGCAGCACCACCTTTTGTTTTTTGGCTGCAGCAGCAGCAAGGCCCACAGGGCTGGCTAGCTGGCTAGCCAGCAAGCAGGTAGCAATGAAAGTAGGAATCTTTCTTTTTAACCCTGTAAGGGGGTGGTGCACTGTACCCGAAGATACTGCCATATCGGGTCAATGCATAGGGCGACGGAAGCAAGCTTCGAAATCGGCCCCCGTTCTCAAAAATCCATTTAATATATGGTCCCCAGATAGGGGACGTATCAGATATTAAACTGATAAGAACAGATACTACACTTGATCTTAGCCAAAAGGCCGAGAAGCGATAACCGTGAAAGGGGCGGGCCCAACAAGGTGCCCTTCATGGGCACTATCACTGCTTGCTGTCAGGGAGGCTGCCAGACAATTTTCCATGCACACTCTGGGCTGGGGGGCAGTCAACCACCAGTACACACAGCAGAACCTAAACCCATACCATTATTGCTAAGCAGCAAGACAGGGGCCCATTGCACTCCCACGGGGCCTTTTTAAATGCAATCCATAACCCGGATTTGCCAGGAACCCTTCTTACTCCTCCTACTTGCATGTGACACTGGGCTTAGGATCTGCATAGGAAACACACACACAAGCACACACCTACCTTTGTTGCCTGCAGATGCCTCCTTGGCTGTCCCCAAACGGTATCAAACCAACACCCACGGGAAGCTGTAAGCATAGAGGACATGCCTGCACCCCATTGGACTTACCTGTGTGGGTTAAATCCGGGTTATTTGACAACCTATGGCGGTGATGGTTCTGCTCAGGCAGAGCAGTGCTGATGCTCCTCATAAAGCTGTCGCTGCTGTGAAGGTTCTAGGTGACATCACAAATCCCTATGGTTACATACACAACAAAGCTGGGTTGTTGTTGTTTACACTCTGCAAGGCCTGTGGAAGTGAGTGACATCATAGCACTGTAGTTCTGAGGGTTCTAGATGGATGCAACAATCTCCTGTTGCTTCTATGAAGGCCATAATAGACGACATCACCAAACAGCTCCATAGTCACATACACAGCAAAGGAGAGATGTTGTTTACACCTAGTGATGTCAGTGGTATTGAGTGACATCACAGCACAGTGCTAAGGCTCCTGGGCCTGGACACAGCAGCGGCTGCAATATCTCAACGGAGAATACGTTTATATATATGTGTGTGTGTGCGCGTATATATATATATATATATATATATATATATATATATATATATATTTCTCCGCCGAAATCACTTTTAAACCCATTTCCACCTTTTTTTCCCTTCTCTTCCTCTTACTTTTTTTTCACATTTTTTTACGTTTTTCTCCTTTTCGCCTCTTTTCTGGGCGTATTATTCTTCTTTTTCTTCTTTTTTTTCGTCTAATGCATACCCCATCAGTGCAGCAATGCTTATTCAATACCGCCAGCAGATGGAGACACTGGGGGATAATTTTCTAAGGATTTATACTGATTTTTCCTGTCTGAATTTGTCGCACAGAAAGTTGCAGGCCAAATATGTGTGACATTTCTGCGACTTTAGCTTCTAGAGCATTTTTACAACATTATACATAGGTGCTGAATACATAAAAAGCGACTGTTCAGCGACAGACAAGTCGCATCGGCTGAAAGTAGGCCAGAATGTCAGTCCATGTTGGAGCAGGTTTAGATACAGTCTAAAGTATAGATCTCAAAGTCTGTGCACAGAATTTAGCAAGGGCCTCGCACCTTCTGATGCATCAGGTAGGTGCACAATAGCATAGCCTAACCCTCTGTACTTTGGTCTATATTGATGCGGGACATAGACAGCCAGCTGATGACCAATCCATTAGTGCAATGGATGGCTGGAAGCATTTGTCTTTGCCTTTGCAATACCACAGAAGCAATGCATGGTCAATGTACAGCAATGACACACCTGTGTGAACAGCCAGGAGACCCCCCCCCCCCCCCATGTTATGTTACATAGTTACATAGTTAGTACGGTCGAAAAAAGACATATGTCCATCAAGTTCAACCAGGGAATTAAGGGGTAGGGGTGTGGCGCGATATTGGGGAAGGGATGAGATTTTATATTTCTTCATAAGCATTAATCTTATTTTGTCAATTAGGAACATTCAGCACCCACCCGCTATCAAGGCAGCTGCCTATCATGTCATGCCCTACCTGCACAGGTGTGCTGGCTACTCAAATGATCCAATTAAGGAGGCCATTTAGTCAGCAGCAGCAGAAGTCCTGTGCCTGGACGCTCCAACAGCGGCCAGACACAAGCAGAAGCAGAAGCAGCAGAAGCAGCAGCAGCACCACCTTTTGTTTTTTGGCTGCAGCAGCAGCAAGGCCCACAGGGCTGGCTAGCTGGCTAGCCAGCAAGCAGGTAGCAATGAAAGTAGGAATCTTTCTTTTTAACCCTGTAAGGGGGTGGTGCACTGTACCCGAAGATACTGCCATATCGGGTCAATGCATAGGGCGACGGAAGCAAGCTTCGAAATCGGCCCCCGTTCTCAAAAATCCATTTAATATATGGTCCCCAGATAGGGGACGTATCAGATATTAAACTGATAAGAACAGATACTACACTTGATCTTAGCCAAAAGGCCGAGAAGCGATAACCGTGAAAGGGGCGGGCCCAACAAGGTGCCCTTCATGGGCACTATCACTGCTTGCTGTCAGGGAGGCTGCCAGACAATTTTCCATGCACACTCTGGGCTGGGGGGCAGTCAACCACCAGTACACACAGCAGAACCTAAACCCATACCATTATTGCTAAGCAGCAAGACAGGGGCCCATTGCACTCCCACGGGGCCTTTTTAAATGCAATCCATAACCCGGATTTGCCAGGAACCCTTCTTACTCCTCCTACTTGCATGTGACACTGGGCTTAGGATCTGCATAGGAAACACACACACAAGCACACACCTACCTTTGTTGCCTGCAGATGCCTCCTTGGCTGTCCCCAAACGGTATCAAACCAACACCCACGGGAAGCTGTAAGCATAGAGGACATGCCTGCACCCCATTGGACTTACCTGTGTGGGTTAAATCCGGGTTATTTGACAACCTATGGCGGTGATGGTTCTGCTCAGGCAGAGCAGTGCTGATGCTCCTCATAAAGCTGTCGCTGCTGTGAAGGTTCTAGGTGACATCACAAATCCCTATGGTTACATACACAACAAAGCTGGGTTGTTGTTGTTTACACTCTGCAAGGCCTGTGGAAGTGAGTGACATCATAGCACTGTAGTTCTGAGGGTTCTAGATGGATGCAACAATCTCCTGTTGCTTCTATGAAGGCCATAATAGACGACATCACCAAACAGCTCCATAGTCACATACACAGCAAAGGAGAGATGTTGTTTACACCTAGTGATGTCAGTGGTATTGAGTGACATCACAGCACAGTGCTAAGGCTCCTGGGCCTGGAGAGAAGCGATAACCGTGAAAGGGGCGGGCCCAACAAGGTGCCCTTCATGGGCACTATCACTGCTTGCTGTCAGGGAGGCTGCCAGACAATTTTCCATGCACACTCTGGGCTGGGGGGCAGTCAACCACCAGTACACACAGCAGAACCTAAACCCATACCATTATTGCTAAGCAGCAAGACAGGGGCCCATTGCACTCCCACGGGGCCTTTTTAAATGCAATCCATAACCCGGATTTGCCAGGAACCCTTCTTACTCCTCCTACTTGCATGTGACACTGGGCTTAGGATCTGCATAGGAAACACACACACAAGCACACACCTACCTTTGTTGCCTGCAGATGCCTCCTTGGCTGTCCCCAAACGGTATCAAACCAACACCCACGGGAAGCTGTAAGCATAGAGGACATGCCTGCACCCCATTGGACTTACCTGTGTGGGTTAAATCCGGGTTATTTGACAACCTATGGCGGTGATGGTTCTACTCAGGCAGAGCAGTGCTGATGCTCCTCATAAAGCTGTCGCTGCTGTGAAGGTTCTAGGTGACATCACAAATCCCTATGGTTACATACACAACAAAGCTGGGTTGTTGTTGTTTACACTCTGCAAGGCCTGTGGAAGTGAGTGACATCATAGCACTGTAGTTCTGAGGGTTCTAGATGGATGCAACAATCTCCTGTTGCTTCTATGAAGGCCATAATAGACGACATCACCAAACAGCTCCATAGTCACATACACAGCAAAGGAGAGATGTTGTTTACACCTAGTGATGTCAGTGGTATTGAGTGACATCACAGCACAGTGCTAAGGCTCCTGGGCCTGGACACAGCAGCGGCTGCAATATCTCAACGGAGAATACGTTTATATATATGTGTGTGTGTGCGCGTATATATATATATATATATATATATATATATATATATATATATATATATATTCTCCGCCGAAATCACTTTTAAACCCATTTCCACCTTTTTTTCCCTTCTCTTCCTCTTACTTTTTTTTCACGTTTTTTTACGTTTTTCTCCTTTTCGCCTCTTTTCTGGGCGTATTATTCTTCTTTTTCTTCTTTTTTTTCGTCTAATGCATACCCCATCAGTGCAGCAATGCTTATTCAATACCGCCAGCAGATGGAGACACTGGGGGATAATTTTCTAAGGATTTATACTGATTTTTCCTGTCTGAATTTGTCGCACAGAAAGTTGCAGGCCAAATATGTGTGACATTTCTGCGACTTTAGCTTCTAGAGCATTTTTACAACATTATACATAGGTGCTGAATACATAAAAAGCGACTGTTCAGCGACAGACAAGTCGCATCGGCTGAAAGTAGGCCAGAATGTCAGTCCATGTTGGAGCAGGTTTAGATACAGTCTAAAGTATAGATCTCAAAGTCTGTGCACAGAATTTAGCAAGGGCCTCGCACCTTCTGATGCATCAGGTAGGTGCACAATAGCATAGCCTAACCCTCTGTACTTTGGTCTATATTGATGCGGGACATAGACAGCCAGCTGATGACCAATCCATTAGTGCAATGGATGGCTGGAAGCATTTGTCTTTGCCTTTGCAATACCACAGAAGCAATGCATGGTCAATGTACAGCAATGACACACCTGTGTGAACAGCCAGGAGACCCCCCCCCCCCCATGTTATGTTACATAGTTACATAGTTAGTACGGTCGAAAAAAGACATATGTCCATCAAGTTCAACCAGGGAATTAAGGGGTAGGGGTGTGGCGCGATATTGGGGAAGGGATGAGATTTTATATTTCTTCATAAGCATTAATCTTATTTTGTCAATTAGGAACATTCAGCACCCACCCGCTATCAAGGCAGCTGCCTATCATGTCATGCCCTACCTGCACAGGTGTGCTGGCTACTCAAATGATCCAATTAAGGAGGCCATTTAGTCAGCAGCAGCAGAAGTCCTGTGCCTGGACGCTCCAACAGCGGCCAGACACAAGCAGAAGCAGAAGCAGCAGCAGCACCACCTTTTGTTTTTTGGCTGCAGCAGCAGCAAGGCCCACAGGGCTGGCTAGCTGGCTAGCCAGCAAGCAGGTAGCAATGAAAGTAGGAATCTTTCTTTTTAACCCTGTAAGGGGGTGGTGCACTGTACCCGAAGATACTGCCATATCGGGTCAATGCATAGGGCGACGGAAGCAAGCTTCGAAATCGGCCCCCGTTCTCAAAAATCCATTTAATATATGGTCCCCAGATAGGGGACGTATCAGATATTAAACTGATAAGAACAGATACTACACTTGATCTTAGCCAAAAGGCCGAGAAGCGATAACCGTGAAAGGGGCGGGCCCAACAAGGTGCCCTTCATGGGCACTATCACTGCTTGCTGTCAGGGAGGCTGCCAGACAATTTTCCATGCACACTCTGGGCTGGGGGGCAGTCAACCACCAGTACACACAGCAGAACCTAAAAACCAAACCATTATTGCTAAGCAGCAAGACAGGGGCCCATTGCACTCCCACGGGGCCTTTTTAAATGCAATCCATAACCCGGATTTGCCAGGAACCCTTCTTACTCCTCCTACTTGCATGTGACACTGGGCTTAGGATCTGCATAGGAAACACACACACAAGCACACACCTACCTTTGTTGCCTGCAGATGCCTCCTTGGCTGTCCCCAAACGGTATCAAACCAACACCCATGGGAAGCTGTAAGCATAGAGGACATGCCTGCACCCCATTGGACTTACCTGTGTGGGTTAAATCCGGGTTATTTGACAACCTATGGCGGTGATGGTTCTGCTCAGGCAGAGCAGTGCTGATGCTCCTCATAAAGCTGTCGCTGCTGTGAAGGTTCTAGGTGACATCACAAATCCCTATGGTTACATACACAACAAAGCTGGGTTGTTGTTGTTTACACTCTGCAAGGCCTGTGGAAGTGAGTGACATCATAGCACTGTAGTTCTGAGGGTTCTAGATGGATGCAACAATCTCCTGTTGCTTCTATGAAGGCCATAATAGACGACATCACCAAACAGCTCCATAGTCACATACACAGCAAAGGAGAGATGTTGTTTACACCTAGTGATGTCAGTGGTATTGAGTGACATCACAGCACAGTGCTAAGGCTCCTGGGCCTGGACACAGCAGCGGCTGCAATATCTCAACGGAGAATACGTTTATATATATGTGTGTGTGTGCGCGTATATATATATATATATATATATATATATATATATATATATATATATTTCTCCGCCGAAATCACTTTTAAACCCATTTCCACCTTTTTTTCCCTTCTCTTCCTCTTACTTTTTTTTCACGTTTTTTTACGTTTTTCTCCTTTTCGCCTCTTTTCTGGGCGTATTATTCTTCTTTTTCTTCTTTTTTTTCGTCTAATGCATACCCCATCAGTGCAGCAATGCTTATTCAATACCGCCAGCAGATGGAGACACTGGGGGATAATTTTCTAAGGATTTATACTGATTTTTCCTGTCTGAATTTGTCGCACAGAAAGTTGCAGGCCAAATATGTGTGACATTTCTGCGACTTTAGCTTCTAGAGCATTTTTACAACATTATACATAGGTGCTGAATACATAAAAAGCGACTGTTCAGCGACAGACAAGTCGCATCGGCTGAAAGTAGGCCAGAATGTCAGTCCATGTTGGAGCAGGTTTAGATACAGTCTAAAGTATAGATCTCAAAGTCTGTGCACAGAATTTAGCAAGGGCCTCGCACCTTCTGATGCATCAGGTAGGTGCACAATAGCATAGCCTAACCCTCTGTACTTTGGTCTATATTGATGCGGGACATAGACAGCCAGCTGATGACCAATCCATTAGTGCAATGGATGGCTGGAAGCATTTGTCTTTGCCTTTGCAATACCACAGAAGCAATGCATGGTCAATGTACAGCAATGACACACCTGTGTGAACAGCCAGGAGACCCCCCCCCCCCCCCATGTTATGTTACATAGTTACATAGTTAGTACGGTCGAAAAAAGACATATGTCCATCAAGTTCAACCAGGGAATTAAGGGGTAGGGGTGTGGCGCGATATTGGGGAAGGGATGAGATTTTATATTTCTTCATAAGCATTAATCTTATTTTGTCAATTAGGAACATTCAGCACCCACCCGCTATCAAGGCAGCTGCCTATCATGTCATGCCCTACCTGCACAGGTGTGCTGGCTACTCAAATGATCCAATTAAGGAGGCCATTTAGTCAGCAGCAGCAGAAGTCCTGTGCCTGGACGCTCCAACAGCGGCCAGACACAAGCAGAAGCAGAAGCAGCAGAAGCAGCAGCAGCACCACCTTTTGTTTTTTGGCTGCAGCAGCAGCAAGGCCCACAGGGCTGGCTAGCTGGCTAGCCAGCAAGCAGGTAGCAATGAAAGTAGGAATCTTTCTTTTTAACCCTGTAAGGGGGTGGTGCACTGTACCCGAAGATACTGCCATATCGGGTCAATGCATAGGGCGACGGAAGCAAGCTTCGAAATCGGCCCCCGTTCTCAAAAATCCATTTAATATATGGTCCCCAGATAGGGGACGTATCAGATATTAAACTGATAAGAACAGATACTACACTTGATCTTAGCCAAAAGGCCGAGAAGCGATAACCGTGAAAGGGGCGGGCCCAACAAGGTGCCCTTCATGGGCACTATCACTGCTTGCTGTCAGGGAGGCTGCCAGACAATTTTCCATGCACACTCTGGGCTGGGGGGCAGTCAACCACCAGTACACACAGCAGAACCTAAAAACCAAACCATTATTGCTAAGCAGCAAGACAGGGGCCCATTGCACTCCCACGGGGCCTTTTTAAATGCAATCCATAACCCGGATTTGCCAGGAACCCTTCTTACTCCTCCTACTTGCATGTGACACTGGGCTTAGGATCTGCATAGGAAACACACACACAAGCACACACCTACCTTTGTTGCCTGCAGATGCCTCCTTGGCTGTCCCCAAACGGTATCAAACCAACACCCACGGGAAGCTGTAAGCATAGAGGACATGCCTGCACCCCATTGGACTTACCTGTGTGGGTTAAATCCGGGTTATTTGACAACCTATGGCGGTGATGGTTCTGCTCAGGCAGAGCAGTGCTGATGCTCCTCATAAAGCTGTCGCTGCTGTGAAGGTTCTAGGTGACATCACAAATCCCTATGGTTACATACACAACAAAGCTGGGTTGTTGTTGTTTACACTCTGCAAGGCCTGTGGAAGTGAGTGACATCATAGCACTGTAGTTCTGAGGGTTCTAGATGGATGCAACAATCTCCTGTTGCTTCTATGAAGGCCATAATAGACGACATCACCAAACAGCTCCATAGTCACATACACAGCAAAGGAGAGATGTTGTTTACACCTAGTGATGTCAGTGGTATTGAGTGACATCACAGCACAGTGCTAAGGCTCCTGGGCCTGGACACAGCAGCGGCTGCAATATCTCAACGGAGAATACGTTTATATATATGTGTGTGTGTGCGCGTATATATATATATATATATATATATATATATATATATATCTCCGCCGAAATCACTTTTAAACCCATTTCCACCTTTTTTTCCCTTCTCTTCCTCTTACTTTTTTTTCACATTTTTTTACGTTTTTCTCCTTTTCGCCTCTTTTCTGGGCGTATTATTCTTCTTTTTCTTCTTTTTTTTCGTCTAATGCATACCCCATCAGTGCAGCAATGCTTATTCAATACCGCCAGCAGATGGAGACACTGGGGGATAATTTTCTAAGGATTTATACTGATTTTTCCTGTCTGAATTTGTCGCACAGAAAGTTGCAGGCCAAATATGTGTGACATTTCTGCGACTTTAGCTTCTAGAGCATTTTTACAACATTATACATAGGTGCTGAATACATAAAAAGCGACTGTTCAGCGACAGACAAGTCGCATCGGCTGAAAGTAGGCCAGAATGTCAGTCCATGTTGGAGCAGGTTTAGATACAGTCTAAAGTATAGATCTCAAAGTCTGTGCACAGAATTTAGCAAGGGCCTCGCACCTTCTGATGCATCAGGTAGGTGCACAATAGCATAGCCTAACCCTCTGTACTTTGGTCTATATTGATGCGGGACATAGACAGCCAGCTGATGACCAATCCATTAGTGCAATGGATGGCTGGAAGCATTTGTCTTTGCCTTTGCAATACCACAGAAGCAATGCATGGTCAATGTACAGCAATGACACACCTGTGTGAACAGCCAGGAGACCCCCCCCCCCCATGTTATGTTACATAGTTACATAGTTAGTACGGTCGAAAAAAGACATATGTCCATCAAGTTCAACCAGGGAATTAAGGGGTAGGGGTGTGGCGCGATATTGGGGAAGGGATGAGATTTTATATTTCTTCATAAGCATTAATCTTATTTTGTCAATTAGGAACATTCAGCACCCACCCGCTATCAAGGCAGCTGCCTATCATGTCATGCCCTACCTGCACAGGTGTGCTGGCTACTCAAATGATCCAATTAAGGAGGCCATTTAGTCAGCAGCAGCAGAAGTCCTGTGCCTGGATGCTCCAACAGCGGCCAGACACAAGCAGAAGCAGAAGCAGCAGAAGCAGCAGCAGCACCACCTTTTGTTTTTTGGCTGCAGCAGCAGCAAGGCCCACAGGGCTGGCTAGCTGGCTAGCCAGCAAGCAGGTAGCAATGAAAGTAGGAATCTTTCTTTTTAACCCTGTAAGGGGGTGGTGCACTGTACCCGAAGATACTGCCATATCGGGTCAATGCATAGGGCGACGGAAGCAAGCTTCGAAATCGGCCCCCGTTCTCAAAAATCCATTTAATATATGGTCCCCAGATAGGGGACGTATCAGATATTAAACTGATAAGAACAGATACTACACTTGATCTTAGCCAAAAGGCCGAGAAGCGATAACCGTGAAAGGGGCGGGCCCAACAAGGTGCCCTTCATGGGCACTATCACTGCTTGCTGTCAGGGAGGCTGCCAGACAATTTTCCATGCACACTCTGGGCTGGGGGGCAGTCAACCACCAGTACACACAGCAGAACCTAAACCCATACCATTATTGCTAAGCAGCAAGACAGGGGCCCATTGCACTCCCACGGGGCCTTTTTAAATGCAATCCATAACCCGGATTTGCCAGGAACCCTTCTTACTCCTCCTACTTGCATGTGACACTGGGCTTAGGATCTGCATAGGAAACACACACACAAGCACACACCTACCTTTGTTGCCTGCAGATGCCTCCTTGGCTGTCCCCAAACGGTATCAAACCAACACCCACGGGAAGCTGTAAGCATAGAGGACATGCCTGCACCCCATTGGACTTACCTGTGTGGGTTAAATCCGGGTTATTTGACAACCTATGGCGGTGATGGTTCTGCTCAGGCAGAGCAGTGCTGATGCTCCTCATAAAGCTGTCGCTGCTGTGAAGGTTCTAGGTGACATCACAAATCCCTATGGTTACATACACAACAAAGCTGGGTTGTTGTTGTTTACACTCTGCAAGGCCTGTGGAAGTGAGTGACATCATAGCACTGTAGTTCTGAGGGTTCTAGATGGATGCAACAATCTCCTGTTGCTTCTATGAAGGCCATAATAGACGACATCACCAAACAGCTCCATAGTCACATACACAGCAAAGGAGAGATGTTGTTTACACCTAGTGATGTCAGTGGTATTGAGTGACATCACAGCACAGTGCTAAGGCTCCTGGGCCTGGACACAGCAGCGGCTGCAATATCTCAACGGAGAATACGTTTATATATATGTGTGTGTGTGCGCGTATATATATATATATATATATATATATATATATATATTTCTCCGCCGAAATCACTTTTAAACCCATTTCCACCTTTTTTTCCCTTCTCTTCCTCTTACTTTTTTTTCACGTTTTTTTACGTTTTTCTCCTTTTCGCCTCTTTTCTGGGCGTATTATTCTTCTTTTTCTTCTTTTTTTTCGTCTAATGCATACCCCATCAGTGCAGCAATGCTTATTCAATACCGCCAGCAGATGGAGACACTGGGGGATAATTTTCTAAGGATTTATACTGATTTTTCCTGTCTGAATTTGTCGCACAGAAAGTTGCAGGCCAAATATGTGTGACATTTCTGCGACTTTAGCTTCTAGAGCATTTTTACAACATTATACATAGGTGCTGAATACATAAAAAGCGACTGTTCAGCGACAGACAAGTCGCATCGGCTGAAAGTAGGCCAGAATGTCAGTCCATGTTGGAGCAGGTTTAGATACAGTCTAAAGTATAGATCTCAAAGTCTGTGCACAGAATTTAGCAAGGGCCTCGCACCTTCTGATGCATCAGGTAGGTGCACAATAGCATAGCCTAACCCTCTGTACTTTGGTCTATATTGATGCGGGACATAGACAGCCAGCTGATGACCAATCCATTAGTGCAATGGATGGCTGGAAGCATTTGTCTTTGCCTTTGCAATACCACAGAAGCAATGCATGGTCAATGTACAGCAATGACACACCTGTGTGAACAGCCAGGAGACCCCCCCCCCCCCCCCCCATGTTATGTTACATAGTTACATAGTTAGTACGGTCGAAAAAAGACATATGTCCATCAAGTTCAACCAGGGAATTAAGGGGTAGGGGTGTGGCGCGATATTGGGGAAGGGATGAGATTTTATATTTCTTCATAAGCATTAATCTTATTTTGTCAATTAGGAACATTCAGCACCCACCCGCTATCAAGGCAGCTGCCTATCATGTCATGCCCTACCTGCACAGGTGTGCTGGCTACTCAAATGATCCAATTAAGGAGGCCATTTAGTCAGCAGCAGCAGAAGTCCTGTGCCTGGACGCTCCAACAGCGGCCAGACACAAGCAGAAGCAGAAGCAGCAGAAGCAGCAGCAGCACCACCTTTTGTTTTTTGGCTGCAGCAGCAGCAAGGCCCACAGGGCTGGCTAGCTGGCTAGCCAGCAAGCAGGTAGCAATGAAAGTAGGAATCTTTCTTTTTAACCCTGTAAGGGGGTGGTGCACTGTACCCGAAGATACTGCCATATCGGGTCAATGCATAGGGCGACGGAAGCAAGCTTCGAAATCGGCCCCCGTTCTCAAAAATCCATTTAATATATGGTCCCCAGATAGGGGACGTATCAGATATTAAACTGATAAGAACAGATACTACACTTGATCTTAGCCAAAAGGCCGAGAAGCGATAACCGTGAAAGGGGCGGGCCCAACAAGGTGCCCTTCATGGGCACTATCACTGCTTGCTGTCAGGGAGGCTGCCAGACAATTTTCCATGCACACTCTGGGCTGGGGGGCAGTCAACCACCAGTACACACAGCAGAACCTAAAAACCAAACCATTATTGCTAAGCAGCAAGACAGGGGCCCATTGCACTCCCACGGGGCCTTTTTAAATGCAATCCATAACCCGGATTTGCCAGGAACCCTTCTTACTCCTCCTACTTGCATGTGACACTGGGCTTAGGATCTGCATAGGAAACACACACACAAGCACACACCTACCTTTGTTGCCTGCAGATGCCTCCTTGGCTGTCCCCAAACGGTATCAAACCAACACCCACGGGAAGCTGTAAGCATAGAGGACATGCCTGCAGCCCATTGGACTTACCTGTGTGGGTTAAATCCGGGTTATTTGACAACCTATGGCGGTGATGGTTCTGCTCAGGCAGAGCAGTGCTGATGCTCCTCATAAAGCTGTCGCTGCTGTGAAGGTTCTAGGTGACATCACAAATCCCTATGGTTACATACACAACAAAGCTGGGTTGTTGTTGTTTACACTCTGCAAGGCCTGTGGAAGTGAGTGACATCATAGCACTGTAGTTCTGAGGGTTCTAGATGGATGCAACAATCTCCTGTTGCTTCTATGAAGGCCATAATAGACGACATCACCAAACAGCTCCATAGTCACATACACAGCAAAGGAGAGATGTTGTTTACACCTAGTGATGTCAGTGGTATTGAGTGACATCACAGCACAGTGCTAAGGCTCCTGGGCCTGGACACAGCAGCGGCTGCAATATCTCAACGGAGAATACGTTTATATATATGTGTGTGTGTGCGCGTATATATATATATATATATATATATATATATATATATATATATATATTTCTCCGCCGAAATCACTTTTAAACCCATTTCCACCTTTTTTTCCCTTCTCTTCCTCTTACTTTTTTTTCACGTTTTTTTACGTTTTTCTCCTTTTCGCCTCTTTTCTGGGCGTATTATTCTTCTTTTTCTTCTTTTTTTTCGTCTAATGCATACCCCATCAGTGCAGCAATGCTTATTCAATACCGCCAGCAGATGGAGACACTGGGGGATAATTTTCTAAGGATTTATACTGATTTTTCCTGTCTGAATTTGTCGCACAGAAAGTTGCAGGCCAAATATGTGTGACATTTCTGCGACTTTAGCTTCTAGAGCATTTTTACAACATTATACATAGGTGCTGAATACATAAAAAGCGACTGTTCAGCGACAGACAAGTCGCATCGGCTGAAAGTAGGCCAGAATGTCAGTCCATGTTGGAGCAGGTTTAGATACAGTCTAAAGTATAGATCTCAAAGTCTGTGCACAGAATTTAGCAAGGGCCTCGCACCTTCTGATGCATCAGGTAGGTGCACAATAGCATAGCCTAACCCTCTGTACTTTGGTCTATATTGATGCGGGACATAGACAGCCAGCTGATGACCAATCCATTAGTGCAATGGATGGCTGGAAGCATTTGTCTTTGCCTTTGCAATACCACAGAAGCAATGCATGGTCAATGTACAGCAATGACACACCTGTGTGAACAGCCAGGAGACCCCCCCCCCCCCCCCCCCATGTTATGTTACATAGTTACATAGTTAGTACGGTCGAAAAAAGACATATGTCCATCAAGTTCAACCAGGGAATTAAGGGGTAGGGGTGTGGCGCGATATTGGGGAAGGGATGAGATTTTATATTTCTTCATAAGCATTAATCTTATTTTGTCAATTAGGAACATTCAGCACCCACCCGCTATCAAGGCAGCTGCCTATCATGTCATGCCCTACCTGCACAGGTGTGCTGGCTACTCAAATGATCCAATTAAGGAGGCCATTTAGTCAGCAGCAGCAGAAGTCCTGTGCCTGGACGCTCCAACAGCGGCCAGACACAAGCAGAAGCAGAAGCAGCAGAAGCAGCAGCAGCACCACCTTTTGTTTTTTGGCTGCAGCAGCAGCAAGGCCCACAGGGCTGGCTAGCTGGCTAGCCAGCAAGCAGGTAGCAATGAAAGTAGGAATCTTTCTTTTTAACCCTGTAAGGGGGTGGTGCACTGTACCCGAAGATACTGCCATATCGGGTCAATGCATAGGGCGACGGAAGCAAGCTTCGAAATCGGCCCCCGTTCTCAAAAATCCATTTAATATATGGTCCCCAGATAGGGGACGTATCAGATATTAAACTGATAAGAACAGATACTACACTTGATCTTAGCCAAAAGGCCGAGAAGCGATAACCGTGAAAGGGGCGGGCCCAACAAGGTGCCCTTCATGGGCACTATCACTGCTTGCTGTCAGGGAGGCTGCCAGACAATTTTCCATGCACACTCTGGGCTGGGGGGCAGTCAACCACCAGTACACACAGCAGAACCTAAAAACCAAACCATTATTGCTAAGCAGCAAGACAGGGGCCCATTGCACTCCCACGACGGGGCCTTTTTAAATGCAATCCATAACCCGGATTTGCCAGGAACCCTTCTTACTCCTCCTACTTGCATGTGACACTGGGCTTAGGATCTGCATAGGAAACACACACACAAGCACACACCTACCTTTGTTGCCTGCAGATGCCTCCTTGGCTGTCCCCAAACGGTATCAAACCAACACCCACGGGAAGCTGTAAGCATAGAGGACATGCCTGCACCCCATTGGACTTACCTGTGTGGGTTAAATCCGGGTTATTTGACAACCTATGGCGGTGATGGTTCTGCTCAGGCAGAGCAGTGCTGATGCTCCTCATAAAGCTGTCGCTGCTGTGAAGGTTCTAGGTGACATCACAAATCCCTATGGTTACATACACAACAAAGCTGGGTTGTTGTTGTTTACACTCTGCAAGGCCTGTGGAAGTGAGTGACATCATAGCACTGTAGTTCTGAGGGTTCTAGATGGATGCAACAATCTCCTGTTGCTTCTATGAAGGCCATAATAGACGACATCACCAAACAGCTCCATAGTCACATACACAGCAAAGGAGAGATGTTGTTTACACCTAGTGATGTCAGTGGTATTGAGTGACATCACAGCACAGTGCTAAGGCTCCTGGGCCTGGACACAGCAGCGGCTGCAATATCTCAACGGAGAATACGTTTATATATATGTGTGTGTGTGCGCGTATATATATATATATATATATATATATATATATATATATATATTTCTCCGCCGAAATCACTTTTAAACCCATTTCCACCTTTTTTTCCCTTCTCTTCCTCTTACTTTTTTTTCACGTTTTTTTACGTTTTTCTCCTTTTCGCCTCTTTTCTGGGCGTATTATTCTTCTTTTTCTTCTTTTTTTTCGTCTAATGCATACCCCATCAGTGCAGCAATGCTTATTCAATACCGCCAGCAGATGGAGACACTGGGGGATAATTTTCTAAGGATTTATACTGATTTTTCCTGTCTGAATTTGTCGCACAGAAAGTTGCAGGCCAAATATGTGTGACATTTCTGCGACTTTAGCTTCTAGAGCATTTTTACAACATTATACATAGGTGCTGAATACATAAAAAGCGACTGTTCAGCGACAGACAAGTCGCATCGGCTGAAAGTAGGCCAGAATGTCAGTCCATGTTGGAGCAGGTTTAGATACAGTCTAAAGTATAGATCTCAAAGTCTGTGCACAGAATTTAGCAAGGGCCTCGCACCTTCTGATGCATCAGGTAGGTGCACAATAGCATAGCCTAACCCTCTGTACTTTGGTCTATATTGATGCGGGACATAGACAGCCAGCTGATGACCAATCCATTAGTGCAATGGATGGCTGGAAGCATTTGTCTTTGCCTTTGCAATACCACAGAAGCAATGCATGGTCAATGTACAGCAATGACACACCTGTGTGAACAGCCAGGAGACCCCCCCCCCCCCATGTTATGTTACATAGTTACATAGTTAGTACGGTCGAAAAAAGACATATGTCCATCAAGTTCAACCAGGGAATTAAGGGGTAGGGGTGTGGCGCGATATTGGGGAAGGGATGAGATTTTATATTTCTTCATAAGCATTAATCTTATTTTGTCAATTAGGAACATTCAGCACCCACCCGCTATCAAGGCAGCTGCCTATCATGTCATGCCCTACCTGCACAGGTGTGCTGGCTACTCAAATGATCCAATTAAGGAGGCCATTTAGTCAGCAGCAGCAGAAGTCCTGTGCCTGGACGCTCCAACAGCGGCCAGACACAAGCAGAAGCAGAAGCAGCAGAAGCAGCAGCAGCACCACCTTTTGTTTTTTGGCTGCAGCAGCAGCAAGGCCCACAGGGCTGGCTAGCTGGCTAGCCAGCAAGCAGGTAGCAATGAAAGTAGGAATCTTTCTTTTTAACCCTGTAAGGGGGTGGTGCACTGTACCCGAAGATACTGCCATATCGGGTCAATGCATAGGGCGACGGAAGCAAGCTTCGAAATCGGCCCCCGTTCTCAAAAATCCATTTAATATATGGTCCCCAGATAGGGGACGTATCAGATATTAAACTGATAAGAACAGATACTACACTTGATCTTAGCCAAAAGGCCGAGAAGCGATAACCGTGAAAGGGGCGGGCCCAACAAGGTGCCCTTCATGGGCACTATCACTGCTTGCTGTCAGGGAGGCTGCCAGACAATTTTCCATGCACACTCTGGGCTGGGGGGCAGTCAACCACCAGTACACACAGCAGAACCTAAACCCATACCATTATTGCTAAGCAGCAAGACAGGGGCCCATTGCACTCCCACGGGGCCTTTTTAAATGCAATCCATAACCCGGATTTGCCAGGAACCCTTCTTACTCCTCCTACTTGCATGTGACACTGGGCTTAGGATCTGCATAGGAAACACACACACAAGCACACACCTACCTTTGTTGCCTGCAGATGCCTCCTTGGCTGTCCCCAAACGGTATCAAACCAACACCCACGGGAAGCTGTAAGCATAGAGGACATGCCTGCACCCCATTGGACTTACCTGTGTGGGTTAAATCCGGGTTATTTGACAACCTATGGCGGTGATGGTTCTGCTCAGGCAGAGCAGTGCTGATGCTCCTCATAAAGCTGTCGCTGCTGTGAAGGTTCTAGGTGACATCACAAATCCCTATGGTTACATACACAACAAAGCTGGGTTGTTGTTGTTTACACTCTGCAAGGCCTGTGGAAGTGAGTGACATCATAGCACTGTAGTTCTGAGGGTTCTAGATGGATGCAACAATCTCCTGTTGCTTCTATGAAGGCCATAATAGACGACATCACCAAACAGCTCCATAGTCACATACACAGCAAAGGAGAGATGTTGTTTACACCTAGTGATGTCAGTGGTATTGAGTGACATCACAGCACAGTGCTAAGGCTCCTGGGCCTGGACACAGCAGCGGCTGCAATATCTCAACGGAGAATACGTTTATATCTATGTGTGTGTGTGCGCGTATATATATATATATATATATATATATATATATATATATATATTTCTCCGCCGAAATCACTTTTAAACCCATTTCCACCTTTTTTTCCCTTCTCTTCCTCTTACTTTTTTTTCACGTTTTTTTACGTTTTTCTCCTTTTCGCCTCTTTTCTGGGCGTATTATTCTTCTTTTTCTTCTTTTTTTTCGTCTAATGCATACCCCATCAGTGCAGCAATGCTTATTCAATACCGCCAGCAGATGGAGACACTGGGGGATAATTTTCTAAGGATTTAT
Organism: Hyla sarda; assembly: GCF_029499605.1. Lineage (NCBI taxonomy): Eukaryota > Metazoa > Chordata > Amphibia > Anura > Hylidae > Hyla > Hyla sarda. Next base: position 65,577 of record NW_026607789.1, read on the forward strand.
ACTGATTTTTCCTGTCTGAATTTGTCGCACAGAAAGTTGCAGGCCAAATATGTGTGACATTTCTGCGACTTTAGCTTCTAGAGCATTTTTACAACATTATACATAGGTGCTGAATACATAAAAAGCGACTGTTCAGCGACAGACAAGTCGCATCGGCTGAAAGTAGGCCAGAATGTCAGTCTATGTTGGAGCAGGTTTAGATACAGTCTAAAGTATAGATCTCAAAGTCTGTGCACAGAATTTAGCAAGGGCCTCGCACCTTCTGATGCATCAGGTAGGTGCACAATAGCATAGCCTAACCCTCTGTACTTTGGTCTATATTGATGCGGGACATAGACAGCCAGCTGATGACCAATCCATTAGTGCAATGGATGGCTGGAAGCATTTGTCTTTGCCTTTGCAATACCACAGAAGCAATGCATGGTCAATGTACAGCAATGACACACCTGTGTGAACAGCCAGGAGACCCCCCCCCCCCCCATGTTATGTTACATAGTTACATAGTTAGTACGGTCGAAAAAAGACATATGTCCATCAAGTTCAACCAGGGAATTAAGGGGTAGGGGTGTGGCGCGATATTGGGGAAGGGATGAGATTTTATATTTCTTCATAAGCATTAATCTTATTTTGTCAATTAGGAACATTCAGCACCCACCCGCTATCAAGGCAGCTGCCTATCATGTCATGCCCTACCTGCACAGGTGTGCTGGCTACTCAAATGATCCAATTAAGGAGGCCATTTAGTCAGCAGCAGCAGAAGTCCTGTGCCTGGACGCTCCAACAGCGGCCAGACACAAGCAGAAGCAGAAGCAGCAGAAGCAGCAGCAGCACCACCTTTTGTTTTTTGGCTGCAGCAGCAGCAAGGCCCACAGGGCTGGCTAGCTGGCTAGCCAGCAAGCAGGTAGCAATGAAAGTAGGAATCTTTCTTTTTAACCCTGTAAGGGGGTGGTGCACTGTACCCGAAGATACTGCCATATCGGGTCAATGCATAGGGCGACGGAAGCAAGCTTCGAAATCGGCCCCCGTTCTCAAAAATCCATTTAATATATGGTCCCCAGATAGGGGACGTATCAGATATTAAACTGATAAGAACAGATACTACACTTGATCTTAGCCAAAAGGCCGAGAAGCGATAACCGTGAAAGGGGCGGGCCCAACAAGGTGCCCTTCATGGGCACTATCACTGCTTGCTGTCAGGGAGGCTGCCAGACAATTTTCCATGCACACTCTGGGCTGGGGGGCAGTCAACCACCAGTACACACAGCAGAACCTAAACCCATACCATTATTGCTAAGCAGCAAGACAGGGGCCCATTGCACTCCCACGGGGCCTTTTTAAATGCAATCCATAACCCGGATTTGCCAGGAACCCTTCTTACTCCTCCTACTTGCATGTGACACTGGGCTTAGGATCTGCATAGGAAACACACACACAAGCACACACCTACCTTTGTTGCCTGCAGATGCCTCCTTGGCTGTCCCCAAACGGTATCAAACCAACACCCACGGGAAGCTGTAAGCATAGAGGACATGCCTGCACCCCATTGGACTTACCTGTGTGGGTTAAATCCGGGTTATTTGACAACCTATGGCGGTGATGGTTCTGCTCAGGCAGAGCAGTGCTGATGCTCCTCATAAAGCTGTCGCTGCTGTGAAGGTTCTAGGTGACATCACAAATCCCTATGGTTACATACACAACAAAGCTGGGTTGTTGTTGTTTACACTCTGCAAGGCCTGTGGAAGTGAGTGACATCATAGCACTGTAGTTCTGAGGGTTCTAGATGGATGCAACAATCTCCTGTTGCTTCTATGAAGGCCATAATAGACGACATCACCAAACAGCTCCATAGTCACATACACAGCAAAGGAGAGATGTTGTTTACACCTAGTGATGTCAGTGGTATTGAGTGACATCACAGCACAGTGCTAAGGCTCCTGGGCCTGGACACAGCAGCGGCTGCAATATCTCAACGGAGAATACGTTTATATATATGTGTGTGTGTGCGCGTATATATATATATATATATATATATATATATATATATATATATATATTTCTCCGCCGAAATCACTTTTAAACCCATTTCCACCTTTTTTTCCCTTCTCTTCCTCTTACTTTTTTTTCACGTTTTTTTACGTTTTTCTCCTTTTCGCCTCTTTTCTGGGCGTATTATTCTTCTTTTTCTTCTTTTTTTTCGTCTAATGCATACCCCATCAGTGCAGCAATGCTTATTCAATACCGCCAGCAGATGGAGACACTGGGGGATAATTTTCTAAGGATTTATACTGATTTTTCCTGTCTGAATTTGTCGCACAGAAAGTTGCAGGCCAAATATGTGTGACATTTCTGCGACTTTAGCTTCTAGAGCATTTTTACAACATTATACATAGGTGCTGAATACATAAAAAGCGACTGTTCAGCGACAGACAAGTCGCATCGGCTGAAAGTAGGCCAGAATGTCAGTCCATGTTGGAGCAGGTTTAGATACAGTCTAAAGTATAGATCTCAAAGTCTGTGCACAGAATTTAGCAAGGGCCTCGCACCTTCTGATGCATCAGGTAGGTGCACAATAGCATAGCCTAACCCTCTGTACTTTGGTCTATATTGATGCGGGACATAGACAGCCAGCTGATGACCAATCCATTAGTGCAATGGATGGCTGGAAGCATTTGTCTTTGCCTTTGCAATACCACAGAAGCAATGCATGGTCAATGTACAGCAATGACACACCTGTGTGAACAGCCAGGAGACCCCCCCCCCCCCCCCCATGTTATGTTACATAGTTACATAGTTAGTACGGTCGAAAAAAGACATATGTCCATCAAGTTCAACCAGGGAATTAAGGGGTAGGGGTGTGGCGCGATATTGGGGAAGGGATGAGATTTTATATTTCTTCATAAGCATTAATCTTATTTTGTCAATTAGGAACATTCAGCACCCACCCGCTATCAAGGCAGCTGCCTATTATGTCATGCCCTACCTGCACAGGTGTGCTGGCTACTCAAATGATCCAATTAAGGAGGCCATTTAGTCAGCAGCAGCAGAAGTCCTGTGCCTGGACGCTCCAACAGCGGCCAGACACAAGCAGAAGCAGAAGCAGCAGAAGCAGCAGCAGCACCACCTTTTGTTTTTTGGCTGCAGCAGCAGCAAGGCCCACAGGGCTGGCTAGCTGGCTAGCCAGCAAGCAGGTAGCAATGAAAGTAGGAATCTTTCTTTTTAACCCTGTAAGGGGGTGGTGCACTGTACCCGAAGATACTGCCATATCGGGTCAATGCATAGGGCGACGGAAGCAAGCTTCGAAATCGGCCCCCGTTCTCAAAAATCCATTTAATATATGGTCCCCAGATAGGGGACGTATCAGATATTAAACTGATAAGAACAGATACTACACTTGATCTTAGCCAAAAGGCCGAGAAGCGATAACCGTGAAAGGGGCGGGCCCAACAAGGTGCCCTTCATGGGCACTATCACTGCTTGCTGTCAGGGAGGCTGCCAGACAATTTTCCATGCACACTCTGGGCTGGGGGGCAGTCAACCACCAGTACACACAGCAGAACCTAAACCCATACCATTATTGCTAAGCAGCAAGACAGGGGCCCATTGCACTCCCACGGGGCCTTTTTAAATGCAATCCATAACCCGGATTTGCCAGGAACCCTTCTTACTCCTCCTACTTGCATGTGACACTGGGCTTAGGATCTGCATAGGAAACACACACACAAGCACACACCTACCTTTGTTGCCTGCAGATGCCTCCTTGGCTGTCCCCAAACGGTATCAAACCAACACCCACGGGAAGCTGTAAGCATAGAGGACATGCCTGCACCCCATTGGACTTACCTGTGTGGGTTAAATCCGGGTTATTTGACAACCTATGGCGGTGATGGTTCTGCTCAGGCAGAGCAGTGCTGATGCTCCTCATAAAGCTGTCGCTGCTGTGAAGGTTCTAGGTGACATCACAAATCCCTATGGTTACATACACAACAAAGCTGGGTTGTTGTTGTTTACACTCTGCAAGGCCTGTGGAAGTGAGTGACATCATAGCACTGTAGTTCTGAGGGTTCTAGATGGATGCAACAATCTCCTGTTGCTTCTATGAAGGCCATAATAGACGACATCACCAAACAGCTCCATAGTCACATACACAGCAAAGGAGAGATGTTGTTTACACCTAGTGATGTCAGTGGTATTGAGTGACATCACAGCACAGTGCTAAGGCTCCTGGGCCTGGACACAGCAGCGGCTGCAATATCTCAACGGAGAATACGTTTATATATATGTGTGTGTGTGCGCGTATATATATATATATATATATATATATATATATATATATTTCTCCGCCGAAATCACTTTTAAACCCATTTCCACCTTTTTTTCCCTTCTCTTCCTCTTACTTTTTTTTCACGTTTTTTTACGTTTTTCTCCTTTTCGCCTCTTTTCTGGGCGTATTATTCTTCTTTTTCTTCTTTTTTTTCGTCTAATGCATACCCCATCAGTGCAGCAATGCTTATTCAATACCGCCAGCAGATGGAGACACTGGGGGATAATTTTCTAAGGATTTATACTGATTTTTCCTGTCTGAATTTGTCGCACAGAAAGTTGCAGGCCAAATATGTGTGACATTTCTGCGACTTTAGCTTCTAGAGCATTTTTACAACATTATACATAGGTGCTGAATACATAAAAAGCGACTGTTCAGCGACAGACAAGTCGCATCGGCTGAAAGTAGGCCAGAATGTCAGTCCATGTTGGAGCAGGTTTAGATACAGTCTAAAGTATAGATCTCAAAGTCTGTGCACAGAATTTAGCAAGGGCCTCGCACCTTCTGATGCATCAGGTAGGTGCACAATAGCATAGCCTAACCCTCTGTACTTTGGTCTATATTGATGCGGGACATAGATAGCCAGCTGATGACCAATCCATTAGTGCAATGGATGGCTGGAAGCATTTGTCTTTGCCTTTGCAATACCACAGAAGCAATGCATGGTCAATGTACAGCAATGACACACCTGTGTGAACAGCCAGGAGACCCCCCCCCCCCCCCCCCCATGTTATGTTACATAGTTACATAGTTAGTACGGTCGAAAAAAGACATATGTCCATCAAGTTCAACCAGGGAATTAAGGGGTAGGGGTGTGGCGCGATATTGGGGAAGGGATGAGATTTTATATTTCTTCATAAGCATTAATCTTATTTTGTCAATTAGGAACATTCAGCACCCACCCGCTATCAAGGCAGCTGCCTATCATGTCATGCCCTACCTGCACAGGTGTGCTGGCTACTCAAATGATCCAATTAAGGAGGCCATTTAGTCAGCAGCAGCAGAAGTCCTGTGCCTGGACGCTCCAACAGCGGCCAGACACAAGCAGAAGCAGAAGCAGCAGAAGCAGCAGCAGCACCACCTTTTGTTTTTTGGCTGCAGCAGCAGCAAGGCCCACAGGGCTGGCTAGCTGGCTAGCCAGCAAGCAGGTAGCAATGAAAGTAGGAATCTTTCTTTTTAACCCTGTAAGGGGGTGGTGCACTGTACCCGAAGATACTGCCATATCGGGTCAATGCATAGGGCGACGGAAGCAAGCTTCGAAATCGGCCCCCGTTCTCAAAAATCCATTTAATATATGGTCCCCAGATAGGGGACGTATCAGATATTAAACTGATAAGAACAGATTTTTTTTTTTTTTTATCTAAAGCCGAGGAACGTGCTTTCGATTCACCCAAAGTGCAAGAAAAAGTGCAAACGTGTTACACTAAAAAAAACGTGCACAAAGGATGCGGTCTATCGCAAGCCCTTCTCCGATAGGAGAGAGGCCCCCCAACAAACCTTACCCTTTGCCTCCGGACCAAAAGGTACCTGCGAGGTTCCAGGTTCGATGTCCCTTTTCGCCGAAGCTACTAGGGGACCACAAATGCTCCCGGCATCCCCCTTGGCGTTAGCCAAGGTATCTGCCCGCAGAGCCGATTACGGTAGGTACCCTGCCAAAGCAGGAGTACCCGGGGTGTTTGCAGGGAGGTGCGGAACCTAATGGCCACACACACCTCCCCTAGACCGCCAGGAGGGACACCCAGAAGGGCTACCGCATCCTGACAAATCCTGTGAACACACAACACGCAAAAAGTGACACAGTGAGACAAAAAATAAATAAATAAGTGAATGTGTGCAGATATACTGCCCGGACATCCGGCCGGATCTATAAAAATTTCTCTGATCCTAGCCAGAAGGCCGGGAATCAAGAGGTGAGTGCCACAAGGTGAAGAGATTATGGTGCCCGTGCTTCAACTCAGTGAGTCTATTCTCCCAGTGAGTTTCGGCACCTCGGGGTCACCACTCCCCGAGGCACAAAAGTACCTCGGCTCTAGACCCTCTCAGCCTCATGGCGAGACCCGAAGGGAACAGGTCACATCGGGGCAGCCGTCGAGCTGATTCCTCAGAACCAGCCCCGGAAAGCCCTGGTACACCTGCATCCTCCATGCAGCACCCATCCCCACCAGCATGAAAACTGATAAGAACAGATACTACACTTGATCTTAGCCAAAAGGCCGAGAAGCGATAACCGTGAAAGGGGCGGGCCCAACAAGGTGCCCTTCATGGGCACTATCACTGCTTGCTGTCAGGGAGGCTGCCAGACAATTTTCCATGCACACTCTGGGCTGGGGGGCAGTCAACCACCAGTACACACAGCAGAACCTAAACCCATACCATTATTGCTAAGCAGCAAGACAGGGGCCCATTGCACTCCCACGGGGCCTTTTTAAATGCAATCCATGACCCGGATTTGCCAGGAACCCTTCTTACTCCTCCTACTTGCATGTGACACTGGGCTTAGGATCTGCATAGGAAACACACACACAAGCACACACCTACCTTTGTTGCCTGCAGATGCCTCCTTGGCTGTCCCCAAACGGTATCAAACCAACACCCACGGGAAGCTGTAAGCATAGAGGACATGCCTGCACCCCATTGGACTTACCTGTGTGGGTTAAATCCGGGTTATTTGACAACCTATGGCGGTGATGGTTCTGCTCAGGCAGAGCAGTGCTGATGCTCCTCATAAAGCTGTCGCTGCTGTGAAGGTTCTAGGTGACATCACAAATCCCTATGGTTACATACACAACAAAGCTGGGTTGTTGTTGTTTACACTCTGCAAGGCCTGTGGAAGTGAGTGACATCATAGCACTGTAGTTCTGAGGGTTCTAGATGGATGCAACAATCTCCTGTTGCTTCTATGAAGGCCATAATAGACGACATCACCAAACAGCTCCATAGTCACATACACAGCAAAGGAGAGATGTTGTTTACACCTAGTGATGTCAGTGGTATTGAGTGACATCACAGCACAGTGCTAAGGCTCCTGGGCCTGGACACAGCAGCGGCTGCAATATCTCAACGGAGAATACGTTTATATATATGTGTGTGTTTGCGCGTATATATATATATATATATATATATATATATATATATATATATATATATTTCTCCGCCGAAATCACTTTTAAACCCATTTCCACCTTTTTTTCCCTTCTCTTCCTCTTACTTTTTTTTCAAGTTTTTTTACGTTTTTCTCCTTTTCGCCTCTTTTCTGGGCGTATTATTCTTCTTTTTCTTCTTTTTTTTCGTCTAATGCATACCCCATCAGTGCAGCAATGCTTATTCAATACCGCCAGCAGATGGAGACACTGGGGGATAATTTTCTAAGGATTTATACTGATTTTTCCTGTCTGAATTTGTCGCACAGAAAGTTGCAGGCCAAATATGTGTGACATTTCTGCGACTTTAGCTTCTAGAGCATTTTTACAACATTATACATAGGTGCTGAATACATAAAAAGCGACTGTTCAGCGACAGACAAGTCGCATCGGCTGAAAGTAGGCCAGAATGTCAGTCCATGTTGGAGCAGGTTTAGATACAGTCTAAAGTATAGATCTCAAAGTCTGTGCACAGAATTTAGCAAGGGCCTCGCACCTTCTGATGCATCAGGTAGGTGCACAATAGCATAGCCTAACCCTCTGTACTTTGGTCTATATTGATGCGGGACATAGACAGCCAGCTGATGACCAATCCATTAGTGCAATGGATGGCTGGAAGCATTTGTCTTTGCCTTTGCAATACCACAGAAGCAATGCATGGTCAATGTACAGCAATGACACACCTGTGTGAACAGCCAGGAGACCCCCCCCCCCCCCATGTTATGTTACATAGTTACATAGTTAGTACGGTCGAAAAAAGACATATGTCCATCAAGTTCAACCAGGGAATTAAGGGGTAGGGGTGTGGCGCGATATTGGGGAAGGGATGAGATTTTATATTTCTTCATAAGCATTAATCTTATTTTGTCAATTAGGAACATTCAGCACCCACCCGCTATCAAGGCAGCTGCCTATCATGTCATGCCCTACCTGCACAGGTGTGCTGGCTACTCAAATGATCCAATTAAGGAGGCCATTTAGTCAGCAGCAGCAGAAGTCCTGTGCCTGGACGCTCCAACAGCGGCCAGACACAAGCAGAAGCAGAAGCAGCAGAAGCAGCAGCAGCACCACCTTTTGTTTTTTGGCTGCAGCAGCAGCAAGGCCCACAGGGCTGGCTAGCTGGCTAGCCAGCAAGCAGGTAGCAATGAAAGTAGGAATCTTTCTTTTTAACCCTGTAAGGGGGTGGTGCACTGTACCCGAAGATACTGCCATATCGGGTCAATGCATAGGGCGACGGAAGCAAGCTTCGAAATCGGCCCCCGTTCTCAAAAATCCATTTAATATATGGTCCCCAGATAGGGGACGTATCAGATATTAAACTGATAAGAACAGATACTACACTTGATCTTAGCCAAAAGGCCGAGAAGCGATAACCGTGAAAGGGGCGGGCCCAACAAGGTGCCCTTCATGGGCACTATCACTGCTTGCTGTCAGGGAGGCTGCCAGACAATTTTCCATGCACACTCTGGGCTGGGGGGCAGTCAACCACCAGTACACACAGCAGAACCTAAACCCATACCATTATTGCTAAGCAGCAAGACAGGGGCCCATTGCACTCCCACGGGGCCTTTTTAAATGCAATCCATAACCCGGATTTGCCAGGAACCCTTCTTACTCCTCCTACTTGCATGTGACACTGGGCTTAGGATCTGCATAGGAAACACACACACAAGCACACACCTACCTTTGTTGCCTGCAGATGCCTCCTTGGCTGTCCCCAAACGGTATCAAACCAACACCCACGGGAAGCTGTAAGCATAGAGGACATGCCTGCCCATTGGACTTACCTGTGTGGGTTAAATCCGGGTTATTTGACAACCTATGGCGGTGATGGTTCTGCTCAGGCAGAGCAGTGCTGATGCTCCTCATAAAGCTGTCGCTGCTGTGAAGGTTCTAGGTGACATCACAAATCCCTATGGTTACATACACAACAAAGCTGGGTTGTTGTTGTTTACACTCTGCAAGGCCTGTGGAAGTGAGTGACATCATAGCACTGTAGTTCTGAGGGTTCTAGATGGATGCAACAATCTCCTGTTGCTTCTATGAAGGCCATAATAGACGACATCACCAAACAGCTCCATAGTCACATACACAGCAAAGGAGAGATGTTGTTTACACCTAGTGATGTCAGTGGTATTGAGTGACATCACAGCACAGTGCTAAGGCTCCTGGGCCTGGACACAGCAGCGGCTGCAATATCTCAACGGAGAATACGTTTATATATATGTGTGTGTGTGCGCATATATATATATATATATATATATATATATATATATATATATATATATATATATATATTTCTCCGCCGAAATCACTTTTAAACCCATTTCCACCTTTTTTTCCCTTCTCTTCCTCTTACTTTTTTTTCACGTTTTTTTACGTTTTTCTCCTTTTCGCCTCTTTTCTGGGCGTATTATTCTTCTTTTTCTTCTTTTTTTTCGTCTAATGCATACCCCATCAGTGCAGCAATGCTTATTCAATACCGCCAGCAGATGGAGACACTGGGGGATAATTTTCTAAGGATTTATACTGATTTTTCCTGTCTGAATTTGTCGCACAGAAAGTTGCAGGCCAAATATGTGTGACATTTCTGCGACTTTAGCTTCTAGAGCATTTTTACAACATTATACATAGGTGCTGAATACATAAAAAGCGACTGTTCAGCGACAGACAAGTCGCATCGGCTGAAAGTAGGCCAGAATGTCAGTCCATGTTGGAGCAGGTTTAGATACAGTCTAAAGTATAGATCTCAAAGTCTGTGCACAGAATTTAGCAAGGGCCTCGCACCTTCTGATGCATCAGGTAGGTGCACAATAGCATAGCCTAACCCTCTGTACTTTGGTCTATATTGATGCGGGACATAGACAGCCAGCTGATGACCAATCCATTAGTGCAATGGATGGCTGGAAGCATTTGTCTTTGCCTTTGCAATACCACAGAAGCAATGCATGGTCAATGTACAGCAATGACACACCTGTGTGAACAGCCAGGAGACCCCCCCCCCCCCCCATGTTATGTTACATAGTTACATAGTTAGTACGGTCGAAAAAAGACATATGTCCATCAAGTTCAACCAGGGAATTAAGGGGTAGGGGTGTGGCGCGATATTGGGGAAGGGATGAGATTTTATATTTCTTCATAAGCATTAATCTTATTTTGTCAATTAGGAACATTCAGCACCCACCCGCTATCAAGGCAGCTGCCTATCATGTCATGCCCTACCTGCACAGGTGTGCTGGCTACTCAAATGATCCAATTAAGGAGGCCATTTAGTCAGCAGCAGCAGAAGTCCTGTGCCTGGACGCTCCAACAGCGGCCAGACACAAGCAGAAGCAGAAGCAGCAGAAGCAGCAGCAGCACCACCTTTTGTTTTTTGGCTGCAGCAGCAGCAAGGCCCACAGGGCTGGCTAGCTGGCTAGCCAGCAAGCAGGTAGCAATGAAAGTAGGAATCTTTCTTTTTAACCCTGTAAGGGGGTGGTGCACTGTACCCGAAGATACTGCCATATCGGGTCAATGCATAGGGCGACGGAAGCAAGCTTCGAAATCGGCCCCCGTTCTCAAAAATCCATTTAATATATGGTCCCCAGATAGGGGACGTATCAGATATTAAACTGATAAGAACAGATACTACACTTGATCTTAGCCAAAAGGCCGAGAAGCGATAACCGTGAAAGGGGCGGGCCCAACAAGGTGCCCTTCATGGGCACTATCACTGCTTGCTGTCAGGGAGGCTGCCAGACAATTTTCCATGCACACTCTGGGCTGGGGGGCAGTCAACCACCAGTACACACAGCAGAACCTAAACCCATACCATTATTGCTAAGCAGCAAGACAGGGGCCCATTGCACTCCCACGGGGCCTTTTTAAATGCAATCCATAACCCGGATTTGCCAGGAACCCTTCTTACTCCTCCTACTTGCATGTGACACTGGGCTTAGGATCTGCATAGGAAACACACACACAAGCACACACCTACCTTTGTTGCCTGCAGATGCCTCCTTGGCTGTCCCCAAACGGTATCAAACCAACACCCACGGGAAGCTGTAAGCATAGAGGACATGCCTGCACCCCATTGGACTTACCTGTGTGGGTTAAATCCGGGTTATTTGACAACCTATGGCGGTGATGGTTCTGCTCAGGCAGAGCAGTGCTGATGCTCCTCATAAAGCTGTCGCTGCTGTGAAGGTTCTAGGTGACATCACAAATCCCTATGGTTACATACACAACAAAGCTGGGTTGTTGTTGTTTACACTCTGCAAGGCCTGTGGAAGTGAGTGACATCATAGCACTGTAGTTCTGAGGGTTCTAGATGGATGCAACAATCTCCTGTTGCTTCTATGAAGGCCGTAATAGACGACATCACCAAACAGCTCTATAGTCACATACACAGCAAAGGAGAGATGTTGTTTACACCTAGTGATGTCAGTGGTATTGAGTGACATCACAGCACAGTGCTAAGGCTCCTGGGCCTGGACACAGCAGCGGCTGCAATATCTCAACGGAGAATACGTTTATATATATGTGTGTGTGTGCGCGTATATATATATATATATATATATATATTTCTCCGCCGAAATCACTTTTAAACCCATTTCCACCTTTTTTTCCCTTCTCTTCCTCTTACTTTTTTTTCACGTTTTTTTACGTTTTTCTCCTTTTCGCCTCTTTTCTGGGCGTATTATTCTTCTTTTTCTTCTTTTTTTTCGTCTAATGCATACCCCATCAGTGCAGCAATGCTTATTCAATACCGCCAGCAGATGGAGACACTGGGGGATAATTTTCTAAGGATTTATACTGATTTTTCCTGTCTGAATTTGTCGCACAGAAAGTTGCAGGCCAAATATGTGTGACATTTCTGCGACTTTAGCTTCTAGAGCATTTTTACAACATTATACATAGGTGCTGAATACATAAAAAGCGACTGTTCAGCGACAGACAAGTCGCATCGGCTGAAAGTAGGCCAGAATGTCAGTCCATGTTGGAGCAGGTTTAGATACAGTCTAAAGTATAGATCTCAAAGTCTGTGCACAGAATTTAGCAAGGGCCTCGCACCTTCTGATGCATCAGGTAGGTGCACAATAGCATAGCCTAACCCTCTGTACTTTGGTCTATATTGATGCGGGACATAGACAGCCAGCTGATGACCAATCCATTAGTGCAATGGATGGCTGGAAGCATTTGTCTTTGCCTTTGCAATACCACAGAAGCAATGCATGGTCAATGTACAGCAATGACACACCTGTGTGAACAGCCAGGAGACCCCCCCCCCCCCATGTTATGTTACATAGTTACATAGTTAGTACGGTCGAAAAAAGACATATGTCCATCAAGTTCAACCAGGGAATTAAGGGGTAGGGGTGTGGCGCGATATTGGGGAAGGGATGAGATTTTATATTTCTTCATAAGCATTAATCTTATTTTGTCAATTAGGAACATTCAGCACCCACCCGCTATCAAGGCAGCTGCCTATCATGTCATGCCCTACCTGCACAGGTGTGCTGGCTACTCAAATGATCCAATTAAGGAGGCCATTTAGTCAGCAGCAGCAGAAGTCCTGTGCCTGGACGCTCCAACAGCGGCCAGACACAAGCAGAAGCAGAAGCAGCAGAAGCAGCAGCAGCACCACCTTTTGTTTTTTGGCTGCAGCAGCAGCAAGGCCCACAGGGCTGGCTAGCTGGCTAGCCAGCAAGCAGGTAGCAATGAAAGTAGGAATCTTTCTTTTTAACCCTGTAAGGGGGTGGTGCACTGTACCCGAAGATACTGCCATATCGGGTCAATGCATAGGGCGACGGAAGCAAGCTTCGAAATCGGCCCCCGTTCTCAAAAATCCATTTAATATATGGTCCCCAGATAGGGGACGTATCAGATATTAAACTGATAAGAACAGATACTACACTTGATCTTAGCCAAAAGGCCGAGAAGCGATAACCGTGAAAGGGGCGGGCCCAACAAGGTGCCCTTCATGGGCACTATCACTGCTTGCTGTCAGGGAGGCTGCCAGACAATTTTCCATGCACACTCTGGGCTGGGGGGCAGTCAACCACCAGTACACACAGCAGAACCTAAACCCATACCATTATTGCTAAGCAGCAAGACAGGGGCCCATTGCACTCCCACGGGGCCTTTTTAAATGCAATCCATAACCCGGATTTGCCAGGAACCCTTCTTACTCCTCCTACTTGCATGTGACACTGGGCTTAGGATCTGCATAGGAAACACACACACAGGCACACACCTACCTTTGTTGCCTGCAGATGCCTCCTTGGCTGTCCCCAAACGGTATCAAACCAACACCCACGGGAAGCTGTAAGCATAGAGGACATGCCTGCACCCCATTGGACTTACCTGTGTGGGTTAAATCCGGGTTATTTGACAACCTATGGCGGTGATGGTTCTGCTCAGGCAGAGCAGTGCTGATGCTCCTCATAAAGCTGTCGCTGCTGTGAAGGTTCTAGGTGACATCACAAATCCCTATGGTTACATACACAACAAAGCTGGGTTGTTGTTGTTTACACTCTGCAAGGCCTGTGGAAGTGAGTGACATCATAGCACTGTAGTTCTGAGGGTTCTAGATGGATGCAACAATCTCCTGTTGCTTCTATGAAGGCCATAATAGACGACATCACCAAACAGCTCCATAGTCACATACACAGCAAAGGAGAGATGTTGTTTACACCTAGTGATGTCAGTGGTATTGAGTGACATCACAGCACAGTGCTAAGGCTCCTGGGCCTGGACACAGCAGCGGCTGCAATATCTCAACGGAGAATACGTTTATATATATGTGTGTGTGTGCGCGTATATATATATATATATATATATATATATATATATATATATATATATATTTCTCCGCTGAAATCACTTTTAAACCCATTTCCACCTTTTTTTCCCTTCTCTTCCTCTTACTTTTTTTTCACGTTTTTTTACGTTTTTCTCCTTTTCGCCTCTTTTCTGGGCGTATTATTCTTCTTTTTCTTCTTTTTTTTCGTCTAATGCATACCCCATCAGTGCAGCAATGCTTATTCAATACCGCCAGCAGATGGAGACACTGGGGGATAATTTTCTAAGGATTTATACTGATTTTTCCTGTCTGAATTTGTCGCACAGAAAGTTGCAGGCCAAATATGTGTGACATTTCTGCGACTTTAGCTTCTAGAGCATTTTTACAACATTATACATAGGTGCTGAATACATAAAAAGCGACTGTTCAGCGACAGACAAGTCGCATCGGCTGAAAGTAGGCCAGAATGTCAGTCCATGTTGGAGCAGGTTTAGATACAGTCTAAAGTATAGATCTCAAAGTCTGTGCACAGAATTTAGCAAGGGCCTCGCACCTTCTGATGCATCAGGTAGGTGCACAATAGCATAGCCTAACCCTCTGTACTTTGGTCTATATTGATGCGGGACATAGACAGCCAGCTGATGACCAATCCATTAGTGCAATGGATGGCTGGAAGCATTTGTCTTTGCCTTTGCAATACCACAGAAGCAATGCATGGTCAATGTACAGCAATGACACACCTGTGTGAACAGCCAGGAGACCCCCCCCCCCCCCCCCCATGTTATGTTACATAGTTACATAGTTAGTACGGTCGAAAAAAGACATATGTCCATCAAGTTCAACCAGGGAATTAAGGGGTAGGGGTGTGGCGCGATATTGGGGAAGGGATGAGATTTTATATTTCTTCATAAGCATTAATCTTATTTTGTCAATTAGGAACATTCAGCACCCACCCGCTATCAAGGCAGCTGCCTATCATGTCATGCCCTACCTGCACAGGTGTGCTGGCTACTCAAATGATCCAATTAAGGAGGCCATTTAGTCAGCAGCAGCAGAAGTCCTGTGCCTGGACGCTCCAACAGCGGCCAGACACAAGCAGAAGCAGAAGCAGCAGCAGCACCACCTTTTGTTTTTTGGCTGCAGCAGCAGCAAGGCCCACAGGGCTGGCTAGCTGGCTAGCCAGCAAGCAGGTAGCAATGAAAGTAGGAATCTTTCTTTTTAACACTGTAAGGGGGTGGTGCACTGTACCCGAAGATACTGCCATATCGGGTCAATGCATAGGGCGACGGAAGCAAGCTTCGAAATCGGCCCCCGTTCTCAAAAATCCATTTAATATATGGTCCCCAGATAGGGGACGTATCAGATATTAAACTGATAAGAACAGATACTACACTTGATCTTAGCCAAAAGGCCGAGAAGTGATAACCGTGAAAGGGGCGGGCCCAACAAGGTGCCCTTCATGGGCACTATCACTGCTTGCTGTCAGGGAGGCTGCCAGACAATTTTCCATGCACACTCTGGGCTGGGGGGCAGTCAACCACCAGTACACACAGCAGAACCTAAACCCATACCATTATTGCTAAGCAGCAAGACAGGGGCCCATTGCACTCCCACGGGGCCTTTTTAAATGCAATCCATAACCCGGATTTGCCAGGAACCCTTCTTACTCCTCCTACTTGCATGTGACACTGGGCTTAGGATCTGCATAGGAAACACACACACAAGCACACACCTACCTTTGTTGCCTGCAGATGCCTCCTTGGCTGTCCCCAAACGGTATCAAACCAACACCCACGGGAAGCTGTAAGCATAGAGGACATGCCTGCACCCCATTGGACTTACCTGTGTGGGTTAAATCCGGGTTATTTGACAACCTATGGCGGTGATGGTTCTGCTCAGGCAGAGCAGTGCTGATGCTCCTCATAAAGCTGTCGCTGCTGTGAAGGTTCTAGGTGACATCACAAATCCCTATGGTTACATACACAACAAAGCTGGGTTGTTGTTGTTTACACTCTGCAAGGCCTGTGGAAGTGAGTGACATCATAGCACTGTAGTTCTGAGGGTTCTAGATGGATGCAACAATCTCCTGTTGCTTCTATGAAGGCCATAATAGACGACATCACCAAACAGCTCCATAGTCACATACACAGCAAAGGAGAGATGTTGTTTACACCTAGTGATGTCAGTGGTATTGAGTGACATCACAGCACAGTGCTAAGGCTCCTGGGCCTGGACACAGCAGCGGCTGCAATATCTCAACGGAGAATACGTTTATATATATGTGTGTGTGTGCGCGTATATATATATATATATATATATATATATATATATATATATTTCTCCGCCGAAATCACTTTTAAACCCATTTCCACCTTTTTTTCCCTTCTCTTCCTCTTACTTTTTTTTCACGTTTTTTTACGTTTTTCTCCTTTTCGCCTCTTTTCTGGGCGTATTATTCTTCTTTTTCTTCTTTTTTTTCGTCTAATGCATACCCCATCAGTGCAGCAATGCTTATTCAATACCGCCAGCAGATGGAGACACTGGGGGATAATTTTCTAAGGATTTATACTGATTTTTCCTGTCTGAATTTGTCGCACAGAAAGTTGCAGGCCAAATATGTGTGACATTTCTGCGACTTTAGCTTCTAGAGCATTTTTACAACATTATACATAGGTGCTGAATACATAAAAAGCGACTGTTCAGCGACAGACAAGTCGCATCGGCTGAAAGTAGGCCAGAATGTCAGTCCATGTTGGAGCAGGTTTAGATACAGTCTAAAGTATAGATCTCAAAGTCTGTGCACAGAATTTAGCAAGGGCCTCGCACCTTCTGATGCATCAGGTAGGTGCACAATAGCATAGCCTAACCCTCTGTACTTTGGTCTATATTGATGCGGGACATAGACAGCCAGCTGATGACCAATCCATTAGTGCAATGGATGGCTGGAAGCATTTGTCTTTGCCTTTGCAATACCACAGAAGCAATGCATGGTCAATGTACAGCAATGACACACCTGTGTGAACAGCCAGGAGACCCCCCCCCCCCCCCCCTGTTATGTTACATAGTTACATAGTTAGTACGGTCGAAAAAAGACATATGTCCATCAAGTTCAACCAGGGAATTAAGGGGTAGGGGTGTGGCGCGATATTGGGGAAGGGATGAGATTTTATATTTCTTCATAAGCATTAATCTTATTTTGTCAATTAGGAACATTCAGCACCCACCCGCTATCAAGGCAGCTGCCTATCATGTCATGCCCTACCTGCACAGGTGTGCTGGCTACTCAAATGATCCAATTAAGGAGGCCATTTAGTCAGCAGCAGCAGAAGTCCTGTGCCTGGACGCTCCAACAGCGGCCAGACACAAGCAGAAGCAGAAGCAGCAGAAGCAGCAGCAGCACCACCTTTTGTTTTTTGGCTGCAGCAGCAGCAAGGCCCACAGGGCTGGCTAGCTGGCTAGCCAGCAAGCAGGTAGCAATGAAAGTAGGAATCTTTCTTTTTAACCCTGTAAGGGGGTGGTGCACTGTACCCGAAGATACTGCCATATCGGGTCAATGCATAGGGCGACGGAAGCAAGCTTCGAAATCGGCCCCCGTTCTCAAAAATCCATTTAATATATGGTCCCCAGATAGGGGACGTATCAGATATTAAACTGATAAGAACAGATACTACACTTGATCTTAGCCAAAAGGCCGAGAAGCGATAACCGTGAAAGGGGCGGGCCCAACAAGGTGCCCTTCATGGGCACTATCACTGCTTGCTGTCAGGGAGGCTGCCAGACAATTTTCCATGCACACTCTGGGCTGGGGGGCAGTCAACCACCAGTACACACAGCAGAACCTAAACCCATACCATTATTGCTAAGCAGCAAGACAGGGGCCCATTGCACTCCCACGGGGCTTTTTAAATGCAATCCATAACCCGGATTTGCCAGGAACCCTTCTTACTCCTCCTACTTGCATGTGACACTGGGCTTAGGATCTGCATAGGAAACACACACACAAGCACACACCTACCTTTGTTGCCTGCAGATGCCTCCTTGGCTGTCCCCAAACGGTATCAAACCAACACCCACGGGAAGCTGTAAGCATAGAGGACATGCCTGCACCCCATTGGACTTACCTGTGTGGGTTAAATCCGGGTTATTTGACAACCTATGGCGGTGATGGTTCTGCTCAGGCAGAGCAGTGCTGATGCTCCTCATAAAGCTGTCGCTGCTGTGAAGGTTCTAGGTGACATCACAAATCCCTATGGTTACATACACAACAAAGCTGGGTTGTTGTTGTTTACACTCTGCAAGGCCTGTGGAAGTGAGTGACATCATAGCACTGTAGTTCTGAGGGTTCTAGATGGATGCAACAATCTCCTGTTGCTTCTATGAAGGCCATAATAGACGACATCACCAAACAGCTCCATAGTCACATACACAGCAAAGGAGAGATGTTGTTTACACCTAGTGATGTCAGTGGTATTGAGTGACATCACAGCACAGTGCTAAGGCTCCTGGGCCTGGACACAGCAGCGGCTGCAATATCTCAACGGAGAATACGTTTATATATATGTGTGTGTGTGCGCGTATATATATATATATATATATATATATATATATATATATTTCTCCGCCGAAATCACTTTTAAACCCATTTCCACCTTTTTTTCCCTTCTCTTCCTCTTACTTTTTTTTCACGTTTTTTTACGTTTTTCTCCTTTTCGCCTCTTTTCTGGGCGTATTATTCTTCTTTTTCTTCTTTTTTTTCGTCTAATGCATACCCCATCAGTGCAGCAATGCTTATTCAATACCGCCAGCAGATGGAGACACTGGGGGATAATTTTCTAAGGATTTATACTGATTTTTCCTGTCTGAATTTGTCGCACAGAAAGTTGCAGGCCAAATATGTGTGACATTTCTGCGACTTTAGCTTCTAGAGCATTTTTACAACATTATACATAGGTGCTGAATACATAAAAAGCGACTGTTCAGCGACAGACAAGTCGCATCGGCTGAAAGTAGGCCAGAATGTCAGTCCATGTTGGAGCAGGTTTAGATACAGTCTAAAGTATAGATCTCAAAGTCTGTGCACAGAATTTAGCAAGGGCCTCGCACCTTCTGATGCATCAGGTAGGTGCACAATAGCATAGCCTAACCCTCTGTACTTTGGTCTATATTGATGCGGGACATAGACAGCCAGCTGATGACCAATCCATTAGTGCAATGGATGGCTGGAAGCATTTGTCTTTGCCTTTGCAATACCACAGAAGCAATGCATGGTCAATGTACAGCAATGACACACCTGTGTGAACAGCCAGGAGACCCCCCCCCCCCCCCCATGTTATGTTACATAGTTACATAGTTAGTACGGTCGAAAAAAGACATATGTCCATCAAGTTCAACCAGGGAATTAAGGGGTAGGGGTGTGGCGCGATATTGGGGAAGGGATGAGATTTTATATTTCTTCATAAGCATTAATCTTATTTTGTCAATTAGGAACATTCAGCACCCACCCGCTATCAAGGCAGCTGCCTATCATGTCATGCCCTACCTGCACAGGTGTGCTGGCTACTCAAATGATCCAATTAAGGAGGCCATTTAGTCAGCAGCAGCAGAAGTCCTGTGCCTGGACGCTCCAACAGCGGCCAGACACAAGCAGAAGCAGAAGCAGCAGAAGCAGCAGCAGCACCACCTTTTGTTTTTTGGCTGCAGCAGCAGCAAGGCCCACAGGGCTGGCTAGCTGGCTAGCCAGCAAGCAGGTAGCAATGAAAGTAGGAATCTTTCTTTTTAACCCTGTAAGGGGGTGGTGCACTGTACCCGAAGATACTGCCATATCGGGTCAATGCATAGGGCGACGGAAGCAAGCTTCGAAATCGGCCCCCGTTCTCAAAAATCCATTTAATATATGGTCCCCAGATAGGGGACGTATCAGATATTAAACTGATAAGAACAGATACTACACTTGATCTTAGCCAAAAGGCCGAGAAGCGATAACCGTGAAAGGGGCGGGCCCAACAAGGTGCCCTTCATGGGCACTATCACTGCTTGCTGTCAGGGAGGCTGCCAGACAATTTTCCATGCACACTCTGGGCTGGGGGGCAGTCAACCACCAGTACACACAGCAGAACCTAAACCCATACCATTATTGCTAAGCAGCAAGACAGGGGCCCATTGCACTCCCACGGGGCTTTTTAAATGCAATCCATAACCCGGATTTGCCAGGAACCCTTCTTACTCCTCCTACTTGCATGTGACACTGGGCTTAGGATCTGCATAGGAAACACACACACAAGCACACACCTACCTTTGTTGCCTGCAGATGCCTCCTTGGCTGTCCCCAAACGGTATCAAACCAACACCCACGGGAAGCTGTAAGCATAGAGGACATGCCTGCACCCCATTGGACTTACCTGTGTGGGTTAAATCCGGGTTATTTGACAACCTATGGCGGTGATGGTTCTGCTCAGGCAGAGCAGTGCTGATGCTCCTCATAAAGCTGTCGCTGCTGTGAAGGTTCTAGGTGACATCACAAATCCCTATGGTTACATACACAACAAAGCTGGGTTGTTGTTGTTTACACTCTGCAAGGCCTGTGGAAGTGAGTGACATCATAGCACTGTAGTTCTGAGGGTTCTAGATGGATGCAACAATCTCCTGTTGCTTCTATGAAGGCCATAATAGACGACATCACCAAACAGCTCCATAGTCACATACACAGCAAAGGAGAGATGTTGTTTACACCTAGTGATGTCAGTGGTATTGAGTGACATCACAGCACAGTGCTAAGGCTCCTGGGCCTGGACACAGCAGCGGCTGCAATATCTCAACGGAGAATACGTTTATATATATGTGTGTGTGTGCGCGTATATATATATATATATATATATATATATATATATATATATTTCTCCGCCGAAATCACTTTTAAACCCATTTCCACCTTTTTTTCCCTTCTCTTCCTCTTACTTTTTTTTCACGTTTTTTTACGTTTTTCTCCTTTTCGCCTCTTTTCTGGGCGTATTATTCTTCTTTTTCTTCTTTTTTTTCGTCTAATGCATACCCCATCAGTGCAGCAATGCTTATTCAATACCGCCAGCAGATGGAGACACTGGGGGATAATTTTCTAAGGATTTATACTGATTTTTCCTGTCTGAATTTGTCGCACAGAAAGTTGCAGGCCAAATATGTGTGACATTTCTGCGACTTTAGCTTCTAGAGCATTTTTACAACATTATACATAGGTGCTGAATACATAAAAAGCGACTGTTCAGCGACAGACAAGTCGCATCGGCTGAAAGTAGGCCAGAATGTCAGTCCATGTTGGAGCAGGTTTAGATACAGTCTAAAGTATAGATCTCAAAGTCTGTGCACAGAATTTAGCAAGGGCCTCGCACCTTCTGATGCATCAGGTAGGTGCACAATAGCATAGCCTAACCCTCTGTACTTTGGTCTATATTGATGCGGGACATAGACAGCCAGCTGATGACCAATCCATTAGTGCAATGGATGGCTGGAAGCATTTGTCTTTGCCTTTGCAATACCACAGAAGCAATGCATGGTCAATGTACAGCAATGACACACCTGTGTGAACAGCCAGGAGACCCCCCCCCCCCCATGTTATGTTACATAGTTACATAGTTAGTACGGTCGAAAAAAAGACATATGTCCATCAAGTTCAACCAGGGAATTAAGGGGTAGGGGTGTGGCGCGATATTGGGGAAGGGATGAGATTTTATATTTCTTCATAAGCATTAATCTTATTTTGTCAATTAGGAACATTCAGCACCCACCCGCTATCAAGGCAGCTGCCTATCATGTCATGCCCTACCTGCACAGGTGTGCTGGCTACTCAAATGATCCAATTAAGGAGGCCATTTAGTCAGCAGCAGCAGAAGTCCTGTGCCTGGACGCTCCAACAGCGGCCAGACACAAGCAGAAGCAGAAGCAGCAGCAGCACCACCTTTTGTTTTTTGGCTGCAGCAGCAGCAAGGCCCACAGGGCTGGCTAGCTGGCTAGCCAGCAAGCAGGTAGCAATGAAAGTAGGAATCTTTCTTTTTAACCCTGTAAGGGGGTGGTGCACTGTACCCGAAGATACTGCCATATCGGGTCAATGCATAGGGCGACGGAAGCAAGCTTCGAAATCGGCCCCCGTTCTCAAAAATCCATTTAATATATGGTCCCCAGATAGGGGACGTATCAGATATTAAACTGATAAGAACAGATACTACACTTGATCTTAGCCAAAAGGCCGAGAAGCGATAACCGTGAAAGGGGCGGGCCCAACAAGGTGCCCTTCATGGGCACTATCACTGCTT
Source organism: Hyla sarda (assembly GCF_029499605.1). Taxonomy (NCBI): domain Eukaryota; kingdom Metazoa; phylum Chordata; class Amphibia; order Anura; family Hylidae; genus Hyla; species Hyla sarda. The sequence continues at coordinate 88,125 of NW_026607789.1, forward strand.
GCTGTCAGGGAGGCTGCCAGACAATTTTCCATGCACACTCTGGGCTGGGGGGCAGTCAACCACCAGTACACACAGCAGAACCTAAACCCATACCATTATTGCTAAGCAGCAAGACAGGGGCCCATTGCACTCCCACGGGGCCTTTTTAAATGCAATCCATAACCCGGATTTGCCAGGAACCCTTCTTACTCCTCCTACTTGCATGTGACACTGGGCTTAGGATCTGCATAGGAAACACACACACAAGCACACACCTACCTTTGTTGCCTGCAGATGCCTCCTTGGCTGTCCCCAAACGGTATCAAACCAACACCCACGGGAAGCTGTAAGCATAGAGGACATGCCTGCACCCCATTGGACTTACCTGTGTGGGTTAAATCCGGGTTATTTGACAACCTATGGCGGTGATGGTTCTGCTCAGGCAGAGCAGTGCTGATGCTCCTCATAAAGCTGTCGCTGCTGTGAAGGTTCTAGGTGACATCACAAATCCCTATGGTTACATACACAACAAAGCTGGGTTGTTGTTGTTTACACTCTGCAAGGCCTGTGGAAGTGAGTGACATCATAGCACTGTAGTTCTGAGGGTTCTAGATGGATGCAACAATCTCCTGTTGCTTCTATGAAGGCCATAATAGACGACATCACCAAACAGCTCCATAGTCACATACACAGCAAAGGAGAGATGTTGTTTACACCTAGTGATGTCAGTGGTATTGAGTGACATCACAGCACAGTGCTAAGGCTCCTGGGCCTGGACACAGCAGCGGCTGCAATATCTCAACGGAGAATACGTTTATATATATGTGTGTGTGTGCGCGTATATATATATATATATATATATATATATATATATATATATTTCTCCGCCGAAATCACTTTTAAACCCATTTCCACCTTTTTTTCCCTTCTCTTCCTCTTACTTTTTTTTCACGTTTTTTTACGTTTTTCTCCTTTTCGCCTCTTTTCTGGGCGTATTATTCTTCTTTTTCTTCTTTTTTTTCGTCTAATGCATACCCCATCAGTGCAGCAATGCTTATTCAATACCGCCAGCAGATGGAGACACTGGGGGATAATTTTCTAAGGATTTATACTGATTTTTCCTGTCTGAATTTGTCGCACAGAAAGTTGCAGGCCAAATATGTGTGACATTTCTGCGACTTTAGCTTCTAGAGCATTTTTACAACATTATACATAGGTGCTGAATACATAAAAAGCGACTGTTCAGCGACAGACAAGTCGCATCGGCTGAAAGTAGGCCAGAATGTCAGTCCATGTTGGAGCAGGTTTAGATACAGTCTAAAGTATAGATCTCAAAGTCTGTGCACAGAATTTAGCAAGGGCCTCGCACCTTCTGATGCATCAGGTAGGTGCACAATAGCATAGCCTAACCCTCTGTACTTTGGTCTATATTGATGCGGGACATTATTGCTAAGCTGATGACCAATCCATTAGTGCAATGGATGGCTGGAAGCATTTGTCTTTGCCTTTGCAATACCACAGAAGCAATGCATGGTCAATGTACAGCAATGACACACCTGTGTGAACAGCCAGGAGACCCCCCCCCCCCCCCATGTTATGTTACATAGTTACATAGTTAGTACGGTCGAAAAAAGACATATGTCCATCAAGTTCAACCAGGGAATTAAGGGGTAGGGGTGTGGCGCGATATTGGGGAAGGGATGAGATTTTATATTTCTTCATAAGCATTAATCTTATTTTGTCAATTAGGAACATTCAGCACCCACCCGCTATCAAGGCAGCTGCCTATCATGTCATGCCCTACCTGCACAGGTGTGCTGGCTACTCAAATGATCCAATTAAGGAGGCCATTTAGTCAGCAGCAGCAGAAGTCCTGTGCCTGGACGCTCCAACAGCGGCCAGACACAAGCAGAAGCAGAAGCAGCAGAAGCAGCAGCAGCACCACCTTTTGTTTTTTGGCTGCAGCAGCAGCAAGGCCCACAGGGCTGGCTAGCTGGCTAGCCAGCAAGCAGGTAGCAATGAAAGTAGGAATCTTTCTTTTTAACCCTGTAAGGGGGTGGTGCACTGTACCCGAAGATACTGCCATATCGGGTCAATGCATAGGGCGACGGAAGCAAGCTTCGAAATCGGCCCCCGTTCTCAAAAATCCATTTAATATATGGTCCCCAGATAGGGGACGTATCAGATATTAAACTGATAAGAACAGATACTACACTTGATCTTAGCCAAAAGGCCGAGAAGCGATAACCGTGAAAGGGGCGGGCCCAACAAGGTGCCCTTCATGGGCACTATCACTGCTTGCTGTCAGGGAGGCTGCCAGACAATTTTCCATGCACACTCTGGGCTGGGGGGCAGTCAACCACCAGTACACACAGCAGAACCTAAACCCATACCATTATTGCTAAGCAGCAAGACAGGGGCCCATTGCACTCCCACGGGGCCTTTTTAAATGCAATCCATAACCCGGATTTGCCAGGAACCCTTCTTACTCCTCCTACTTGCATGTGACACTGGGCTTAGGATCTGCATAGGAAACACACACACAAGCACACACCTACCTTTGTTGCCTGCAGATGCCTCCTTGGCTGTCCCCAAACGGTATCAAACCAACACCCACGGGAAGCTGTAAGCATAGAGGACATGCCTGCACCCCATTGGACTTACCTGTGTGGGTTAAATCCGGGTTATTTGACAACCTATGGCGGTGATGGTTCTGCTCAGGCAGAGCAGTGCTGATGCTCCTCATAAAGCTGTCGCTGCTGTGAAGGTTCTAGGTGACATCACAAATCCCTATGGTTACATACACAACAAAGCTGGGTTGTTGTTGTTTACACTCTGCAAGGCCTGTGGAAGTGAGTGACATCATAGCACTGTAGTTCTGAGGGTTCTAGATGGATGCAACAATCTCCTGTTGCTTCTATGAAGGCCATAATAGACGACATCACCAAACAGCTCCATAGTCACATACACAGCAAAGGAGAGATGTTGTTTACACCTAGTGATGTCAGTGGTATTGAGTGACATCACAGCACAGTGCTAAGGCTCCTGGGCCTGGACACAGCAGCGGCTGCAATATCTCAACGGAGAATACGTTTATATATATGTGTGTGTGTGCGCGTATATATATATATATATATATATATATATATATATATATATATATATTTCTCCGCCGAAATCACTTTTAAACCCATTTCCACCTTTTTTTCCCTTCTCTTCCTCTTACTTTTTTTTCACGTTTTTTTATGTTTTTCTCCTTTTCGCCTCTTTTCTGGGCGTATTATTCTTCTTTTTCTTCTTTTTTTTCGTCTAATGCATACCCCATCAGTGCAGCAATGCTTATTCAATACCGCCAGCAGATGGAGACACTGGGGGATAATTTTCTAAGGATTTATACTGATTTTTCCTGTCTGAATTTGTCGCACAGAAAGTTGCAGGCCAAATATGTGTGACATTTCTGCGACTTTAGCTTCTAGAGCATTTTTACAACATTATACATAGGTGCTGAATACATAAAAAGCGACTGTTCAGCGACAGACAAGTCGCATCGGCTGAAAGTAGGCCAGAATGTCAGTCCATGTTGGAGCAGGTTTAGATACAGTCTAAAGTATAGATCTCAAAGTCTGTGCACAGAATTTAGCAAGGGCCTCGCACCTTCTGATGCATCAGGTAGGTGCACAATAGCATAGCCTAACCCTCTGTACTTTGGTCTATATTGATGCGGGACATAGACAGCCAGCTGATGACCAATCCATTAGTGCAATGGATGGCTGGAAGCATTTGTCTTTGCCTTTGCAATACCACAGAAGCAATGCATGGTCAATGTACAGCAATGACACACCTGTGTGAACAGCCAGGAGACCCCCCCCCCCCCCCCCATGTTATGTTACATAGTTACATAGTTAGTACGGTCGAAAAAAGACATATGTCCATCAAGTTCAACCAGGGAATTAAGGGGTAGGGGTGTGGCGCGATATTGGGGAAGGGATGAGATTTTATATTTCTTCATAAGCATTAATCTTATTTTGTCAATTAGGAACATTCAGCACCCACCCGCTATCAAGGCAGCTGCCTATCATGTCATGCCCTACCTGCACAGGTGTGCTGGCTACTCAAATGATCCAATTAAGGAGGCCATTTAGTCAGCAGCAGCAGAAGTCCTGTGCCTGGACGCTCCAACAGCGGCCAGACACAAGCAGAAGCAGAAGCAGCAGAAGCAGCAGCAGCACCACCTTTTGTTTTTTGGCTGCAGCAGCAGCAAGGCCCACAGGGCTGGCTAGCTGGCTAGCCAGCAAGCAGGTAGCAATGAAAGTAGGAATCTTTCTTTTTAACCCTGTAAGGGGGTGGTGCACTGTACCCGAAGATACTGCCATATCGGGTCAATGCATAGGGCGACGGAAGCAAGCTTCGAAATCGGCCCCCGTTCTCAAAAATCCATTTAATATATGGTCCCCAGATAGGGGACGTATCAGATATTAAACTGATAAGAACAGATACTACACTTGATCTTAGCCAAAAGGCCGAGAAGCGATAACCGTGAAAGGGGCGGGCCCAACAAGGTGCCCTTCATGGGCACTATCACTGCTTGCTGTCAGGGAGGCTGCCAGACAATTTTCCATGCACACTCTGGGCTGGGGGGCAGTCAACCACCAGTACACACAGCAGAACCTAAACCCATACCATTATTGCTAAGCAGCAAGACAGGGGCCCATTGCACTCCCACGGGGCCTTTTTAAATGCAATCCATAACCCGGATTTGCCAGGAACCCTTCTTACTCCTCCTACTTGCATGTGACACTGGGCTTAGGATCTGCATAGGAAACACACACACAAGCACACACCTACCTTTGTTGCCTGCAGATGCCTCCTTGGCTGTCCCCAAACGGTATCAAACCAACACCCACGGGAAGCTGTAAGCATAGAGGACATGCCTGCACCCCATTGGACTTACCTGTGTGGGTTAAATCCGGGTTATTTGACAACCTATGGCGGTGATGGTTCTGCTCAGGCAGAGCAGTGCTGTCCTCATAAAGCTGTCGCTGCTGTGAAGGTTCTAGGTGACATCACAAATCCCTATGGTTACATACACAACAAAGCTGGGTTGTTGTTGTTTACACTCTGCAAGGCCTGTGGAAGTGAGTGACATCATAGCACTGTAGTTCTGAGGGTTCTAGATGGATGCAACAATCTCCTGTTGCTTCTATGAAGGCCATAATAGACGACATCACCAAACAGCTCCATAGTCACATACACAGCAAAGGAGAGATGTTGTTTACACCTAGTGATGTCAGTGGTATTGAGTGACATCACAGCACAGTGCTAAGGCTCCTGGGCCTGGACACAGCAGCGGCTGCAATATCTCAACAGAGAATACGTTTATATATATGTGTGTGTGTGCGCGTATATATATATATATATATATATATATATATATATATATATATATTTCTCCGCCGAAATCACTTTTAAACCCATTTCCACCTTTTTTTCCCTTCTCTTCCTCTTACTTTTTTTTCACGTTTTTTTACGTTTTTCTCCTTTTCGCCTCTTTTCTGGGCGTATTATTCTTCTTTTTCTTCTTTTTTTTCGTCTAATGCATACCCCATCAGTGCAGCAATGCTTATTCAATACCGCCAGCAGATGGAGACACTGGGGGATAATTTTCTAAGGATTTATACTGATTTTTCCTGTCTGAATTTGTCGCACAGAAAGTTGCAGGCCAAATATGTGTGACATTTCTGCGACTTTAGCTTCTAGAGCATTTTTACAACATTATACATAGGTGCTGAATACATAAAAAGCGACTGTTCAGCGACAGACAAGTCGCATCGGCTGAAAGTAGGCCAGAATGTCAGTCCATGTTGGAGCAGGTTTAGATACAGTCTAAAGTATAGATCTCAAAGTCTGTGCACAGAATTTAGCAAGGGCCTCGCACCTTCTGATGCATCAGGTAGGTGCACAATAGCATAGCCTAACCCTCTGTACTTTGGTCTATATTGATGCGGGACATAGACAGCCAGCTGATGACCAATCCATTAGTGCAATGGATGGCTGGAAGCATTTGTCTTTGCCTTTGCAATACCACAGAAGCAATGCATGGTCAATGTACAGCAATGACACACCTGTGTGAACAGCCAGGAGACCCCCCCCCCCCCCCCCCATGTTATGTTACATAGTTACATAGTTAGTACGGTCGAAAAAAGACATATGTCCATCAAGTTCAACCAGGGAATTAAGGGGTAGGGGTGTGGCGCGATATTGGGGAAGGGATGAGATTTTATATTTCTTCATAAGCATTAATCTTATTTTGTCAATTAGGAACATTCAGCACCCACCCGCTATCAAGGCAGCTGCCTATCATGTCATGCCCTACCTGCACAGGTGTGCTGGCTACTCAAATGATCCAATTAAGGAGGCCATTTAGTCAGCAGCAGCAGAAGTCCTGTGCCTGGACGCTCCAACAGCGGCCAGACACAAGCAGAAGCAGAAGCAGCAGAAGCAGCAGCAGCACCACCTTTTGTTTTTTGGCTGCAGCAGCAGCAAGGCCCACAGGGCTGGCTAGCTGGCTAGCCAGCAAGCAGGTAGCAATGAAAGTAGGAATCTTTCTTTTTAACCCTGTAAGGGGGTGGTGCACTGTACCCGAAGATACTGCCATATCGGGTCAATGCATAGGGCGACGGAAGCAAGCTTCGAAATCGGCCCCCGTTCTCAAAAATCCATTTAATATATGGTCCCCAGATAGGGGACGTATCAGCTATTAAACTGATAAGAACAGATACTACACTTGATCTTAGCCAAAAGGCCGAGAAGCGATAACCGTGAAAGGGGCGGGCCCAACAAGGTGCCCTTCATGGGCACTATCACTGCTTGCTGTCAGGGAGGCTGCCAGACAATTTTCCATGCACACTCTGGGCTGGGGGGCAGTCAACCACCAGTACACACAGCAGAACCTAAACCCATACCATTATTGCTAAGCAGCAAGACAGGGGCCCATTGCACTCCCACGGGGCCTTTTTAAATGCAATCCATAACCCGGATTTGCCAGGAACCCTTCTTACTCCTCCTACTTGCATGTGACACTGGGCTTAGGATCTGCATAGGAAACACACACACAAGCACACACCTACCTTTGTTGCCTGCAGATGCCTCCTTGGCTGTCCCCAAACGGTATCAAACCAACACCCACGGGAAGCTGTAAGCATAGAGGACATGCCTGCACCCCATTGGACTTACCTGTGTGGGTTAAATCCGGGTTATTTGACAACCTATGGCGGTGATGGTTCTGCTCAGGCAGAGCAGTGCTGATGCTCCTCATAAAGCTGTCGCTGCTGTGAAGGTTCTAGGTGACATCACAAATCCCTATGGTTACATACACAACAAAGCTGGGTTGTTGTTGTTTACACTCTGCAAGGCCTGTGGAAGTGAGTGACATCATAGCACTGTAGTTCTGAGGGTTCTAGATGGATGCAACAATCTCCTGTTGCTTCTATGAAGGCCATAATAGACGACATCACCAAACAGCTCCATAGTCACATACACAGCAAAGGAGAGATGTTGTTTACACCTAGTGATGTCAGTGGTATTGAGTGACATCACAGCACAGTGCTAAGGCTCCTGGGCCTGGACACAGCAGCGGCTGCAATATCTCAACGGAGAATACGTTTATATATATGTGTGTGTGTGCGCGTATATATATATATATATATATATATATATATATATATATTTCTCCGTCGAAATCACTTTTAAACCCATTTCCACCTTTTTTTCCCTTCTCTTCCTCTTACTTTTTTTTCACGTTTTTTTACGTTTTTCTCCTTTTCGCCTCTTTTCTGGGCGTATTATTCTTCTTTTTCTTCTTTTTTTTCGTCTAATGCATACCCCATCAGTGCAGCAATGCTTATTCAATACCGCCAGCAGATGGAGACACTGGGGGATAATTTTCTAAGGATTTATACTGATTTTTCCTGTCTGAATTTGTCGCACAGAAAGTTGCAGGCCAAATATGTGTGACATTTCTGCGACTTTAGCTTCTAGAGCATTTTTACAACATTATACATAGGTCCTGAATACATAAAAAGCGACTGTTCAGCGACAGACAAGTCGCATCGGCTGAAAGTAGGCCAGAATGTCAGTCCATGTTGGAGCAGGTTTAGATACAGTCTAAAGTATAGATCTCAAAGTCTGTGCACAGAATTTAGCAAGGGCCTCGCACCTTCTGATGCATCAGGTAGGTGCACAATAGCATAGCCTAACCCTCTGTACTTTGGTCTATATTGATGCGGGACATAGACAGCCAGCTGATGACCAATCCATTAGTGCAATGGATGGCTGGAAGCATTTGTCTTTGCCTTTGCAATACCACAGAAGCAATGCATGGTCAATGTACAGCAATGACACACCTGTGTGAACAGCCAGGAGACCCCCCCCCCCCCCCCCCCATGTTATGTTACATAGTTACATAGTTAGTACGGTCGAAAAAAGACATATGTCCATCAAGTTCAACCAGGGAATTAAGGGGTAGGGGTGTGGCGCGATATTGGGGAAGGGATGAGATTTTATATTTCTTCATAAGCATTAATCTTATTTTGTCAATTAGGAACATTCAGCACCCACCCGCTATCAAGGCAGCTGCCTATCATGTCATGCCCTACCTGCACAGGTGTGCTGGCTACTCAAATGATCCAATTAAGGAGGCCATTTAGTCAGCAGCAGCAGAAGTCCTGTGCCTGGACGCTCCAACAGCGGCCAGACACAAGCAGAAGCAGAAGCAGCAGAAGCAGCAGCAGCACCACCTTTTGTTTTTTGGCTGCAGCAGCAGCAAGGCCCACAGGGCTGGCTAGCTGGCTAGCCAGCAAGCAGGTAGCAATGAAAGTAGGAATCTTTCTTTTTAACCCTGTAAGGGGGTGGTGCACTGTACCCGAAGATACTGCCATATCGGGTCAATGCATAGGGCGACGGAAGCAAGCTTCGAAATCGGCCCCCGTTCTCAAAAATCCATTTAATATATGGTCCCCAGATAGGGGACGTATCAGATATTAAACTGATAAGAACAGATACTACACTTGATCTTAGCCAAAAGGCCGAGAAGCGATAACCGTGAAAGGGGCGGGCCCAACAAGGTGCCCTTCATGGGCACTATCACTGCTTGCTGTCAGGGAGGCTGCCAGACAATTTTCCATGCACACTCTGGGCTGGGGGGCAGTCAACCACCAGTATACACAGCAGAACCTAAACCCATACCATTATTGCTAAGCAGCAAGACAGGGGCCCATTGCACTCCCACGGGGCCTTTTTAAATGCAATCCATAACCCGGATTTGCCAGGAACCCTTCTTACTCCTCCTACTTGCATGTGACACTGGGCTTAGGATCTGCATAGGAAACACACACACAAGCACACACCTACCTTTGTTGCCTGCAGATGCCTCCTTGGCTGTCCCCAAACGGTATCAAACCAACACCCACGGGAAGCTGTAAGCATAGAGGACATGCCTGCACCCCATTGGACTTACCTGTGTGGGTTAAATCCGGGTTATTTGACAACCTATGGCGGTGATGGTTCTGCTCAGGCAGAGCAGTGCTGATGCTCCTCATAAAGCTGTCGCTGCTGTGAAGGTTCTAGGTGACATCACAAATCCCTATGGTTACATACACAACAAAGCTGGGTTGTTGTTGTTTACACTCTGCAAGGCCTGTGGAAGTGAGTGACATCATAGCACTGTAGTTCTGAGGGTTCTAGATGGATGCAACAATCTCCTGTTGCTTCTATGAAGGCCATAATAGACGACATCACCAAACAGCTCCATAGTCACATACACAGCAAAGGAGAGATGTTGTTTACACCTAGTGATGTCAGTGGTATTGAGTGACATCACAGCACAGTGCTAAGGCTCCTGGGCCTGGACACAGCAGCGGCTGCAATATCTCAACGGAGAATACGTTTATATATATGTGTGTGTGTGCGCGTATATATATATATATATATATATATATATATATTTCTCCGCCGAAATCACTTTTAAACCCATTTCCACCTTTTTTTCCCTTCTCTTCCTCTTACTTTTTTTTCACGTTTTTTTACGTTTTTCTCCTTTTCGCCTCTTTTCTGGGCGTATTATTCTTCTTTTTCTTCTTTTTTTTCGTCTAATGCATACCCCATCAGTGCAGCAATGCTTATTCAATACCGCCAGCAGATGGAGACACTGGGGGATAATTTTCTAAGGATTTATACTGATTTTTCCTGTCTGAATTTGTCGCACAGAAAGTTGCAGGCCAAATATGTGTGACATTTCTGCGACTTTAGCTTCTAGAGCATTTTTACAACATTATACATAGGTGCTGAATACATAAAAAGCGACTGTTCAGCGACAGACAAGTCGCATCGGCTGAAAGTAGGCCAGAATGTCAGTCCATGTTGGAGCAGGTTTAGATACAGTCTAAAGTATAGATCTCAAAGTCTGTGCACAGAATTTAGCAAGGGCCTCGCACCTTCTGATGCATCAGGTAGGTGCACAATAGCATAGCCTAACCCTCTGTACTTTGGTCTATATTGATGCGGGACATAGACAGCCAGCTGATGACCAATCCATTAGTGCAATGGATGGCTGGAAGCATTTGTCTTTGCCTTTGCAATACCACAGAAGCAATGCATGGTCAATGTACAGCAATGACACACCTGTGTGAACAGCCAGGAGATCCCCCCCCCCCCATGTTATGTTACATAGTTACATAGTTAGTACGGTCGAAAAAAGACATATGTCCATCAAGTTCAACCAGGGAATTAAGGGGTAGGGGTGTGGCGCGATATTGGGGAAGGGATGAGATTTTATATTTCTTCATAAGCATTAATCTTATTTTGTCAATTAGGAACATTCAGCACCCACCCGCTATCAAGGCAGCTGCCTATCATGTCATGCCCTACCTGCACAGGTGTGCTGGCTACTCAAATGATCCAATTAAGGAGGCCATTTAGTCAGCAGCAGCAGAAGTCCTGTGCCTGGACGCTCCAACAGCGGCCAGACACAAGCAGAAGCAGAAGCAGCAGAAGCAGCAGCAGCACCACCTTTTGTTTTTTGGCTGCAGCAGCAGCAAGGCCCACAGGGCTGGCTAGCTGGCTAGCCAGCAAGCAGGTAGCAATGAAAGTAGGAATCTTTCTTTTTAACCCTGTAAGGGGGTGGTGCACTGTACCCGAAGATACTGCCATATCGGGTCAATGCATAGGGCGACGGAAGCAAGCTTCGAAATCGGCCCCCGTTCTCAAAAATCCATTTAATATATGGTCCCCAGATAGGGGACGTATCAGATATTAAACTGATAAGAACAGATACTACACTTGATCTTAGCCAAAAGGCCGAGAAGCGATAACCGTGAAAGGGGCGGGCCCAACAAGGTGCCCTTCATGGGCACTATCACTGCTTGCTGTCAGGGAGGCTGCCAGACAATTTTCCATGCACACTCTGGGCTGGGGGGCAGTCAACCACCAGTACACACAGCAGAACCTAAACCCATACCATTATTGCTAAGCAGCAAGACAGGGGCCCATTGCACTCCCACGGGGCCTTTTTAAATGCAATCCATAACCCGGATTTGCCAGGAACCCTTCTTACTCCTCCTACTTGCATGTGACACTGGGCTTAGGATCTGCATAGGAAACACACACACAAGCACACACCTACCTTTGTTGCCTGCAGATGCCTCCTTGGCTGTCCCCAAACGGTATCAAACCAACACCCACGGGAAGCTGTAAGCATAGAGGACATGCCTGCACCCCATTGGACTTACCTGTGTGGGTTAAATCCGGGTTATTTGACAACCTATGGCGGTGATGGTTCTGCTCAGGCAGAGCAGTGCTGATGCTCCTCATAAAGCTGTCGCTGCTGTGAAGGTTCTAGGTGACATCACAAATCCCTATGGTTACATACACAACAAAGCTGGGTTGTTGTTGTTTACACTCTGCATGGCCTGTGGAAGTGAGTGACATCATAGCACTGTAGTTCTGAGGGTTCTAGATGGATGCAACAATCTCCTGTTGCTTCTATGAAGGCCATAATAGACGACATCACCAAACAGCTCCATAGTCACATACACAGCAAAGGAGAGATGTTGTTTACACCTAGTGATGTCAGTGGTATTGAGTGACATCACAGCACAGTGCTAAGGCTCCTGGGCCTGGACACAGCAGCGGCTGCAATATCTCAACGGAGAATACGTTTATATATATGTGTGTGTGTGCGCGTATATATATATATATATATATATATATATATATATATATATATATATTTCTCCGCCGAAATCACTTTTAAACCCATTTCCACCTTTTTTTCCCTTCTCTTCCTCTTACTTTTTTTTCACGTTTTTTTACGTTTTTCTCCTTTTTGCCTCTTTTCTGGGCGTATTATTCTTCTTTTTCTTCTTTTTTTTCGTCTAATGCATACCCCATCAGTGCAGCAATGCTTATTCAATACCGCCAGCAGATGGAGACACTGGGGGATAATTTTCTAAGGATTTATACTGATTTTTCCTGTCTGAATTTGTCGCACAGAAAGTTGCAGGCCAAATATGTGTGACATTTCTGCGACTTTAGCTTCTAGAGCATTTTTACAACATTATACATAGGTGCTGAATACATAAAAAGCGACTGTTCAGCGACAGACAAGTCGCATCGGCTGAAAGTAGGCCAGAATGTCAGTCCATGTTGGAGCAGGTTTAGATACAGTCTAAAGTATAGATCTCAAAGTCTGTGCACAGAATTTAGCAAGGGCCTCGCACCTTCTGATGCATCAGGTAGGTGCACAATAGCATAGCCTAACCCTCTGTACTTTGGTCTATATTGATGCGGGACATAGACAGCCAGCTGATGACCAATCCATTAGTGCAATGGATGGCTGGAAGCATTTGTCTTTGCCTTTGCAATACCACAGAAGCAATGCATGGTCAATGTACAGCAATGACACACCTGTGTGAACAGCCAGGAGACCCCCCCCCCCCCATGTTATGTTACATAGTTACATAGTTAGTACGGTCGAAAAAAGACATATGTCCATCAAGTTCAACCAGGGAATTAAGGGGTAGGGGTGTGGCGCGATATTGGGGAAGGGATGAGATTTTATATTTCTTCATAAGCATTAATCTTATTTTGTCAATTAGGAACATTCAGCACCCACCCGCTATCAAGGCAGCTGCCTATCATGTCATGCCCTACCTGCACAGGTGTGCTGGCTACTCAAATGATCCAATTAAGGAGGCCATTTAGTCAGCAGCAGCAGAAGTCCTGTGCCTGGACGCTCCAACAGCGGCCAGACACAAGCAGAAGCAGAAGCAGCAGAAGCAGCAGCAGCACCACCTTTTGTTTTTTGGCTGCAGCAGCAGCAAGGCCCACAGGGCTGGCTAGCTGGCTAGCCAGCAAGCAGGTAGCAATGAAAGTAGGAATCTTTCTTTTTAACCCTGTAAGGGGGTGGTGCACTGTACCCGAAGATACTGCCATATCGGGTCAATGCATAGGGCGACGGAAGCAAGCTTCGAAATCGGCCCCCGTTCTCAAAAATCCATTTAATATATGGTCCCCAGATAGGGGACGTATCAGATATTAAACTGATAAGAACAGATACTACACTTGATCTTAGCCAAAAGGCCGAGAAGCGATAACCGTGAAAGGGGCGGGGCCCAACAAGGTGCCCTTCATGGGCACTATCACTGCTTGCTGTCAGGGAGGCTGCCAGACAATTTTCCATGCACACTCTGGGCTGGGGGGCAGTCAACCACCAGTACACACAGCAGAACCTAAACCCATACCATTATTGCTAAGCAGCAAGACAGGGGCCCATTGCACTCCCACGGGGCCTTTTTAAATGCAATCCATAACCCGGATTTGCCAGGAACCCTTCTTACTCCTCCTACTTGCATGTGACACTGGGCTTAGGATCTGCATAGGATACACACACACAAGCACACACCTACCTTTGTTGCCTGCAGATGCCTCCTTGGCTGTCCCCAAACGGTATCAAACCAACACCCACGGGAAGCTGTAAGCATAGAGGACATGCCTGCACCCCATTGGACTTACCTGTGTGGGTTAAATCCGGGTTATTTGACAACCTATGGCGGTGATGGTTCTGCTCAGGCAGAGCAGTGCTGATGCTCCTCATAAAGCTGTCGCTGCTGTGAAGGTTCTAGGTGACATCACAAATCCCTATGGTTACATACACAACAAAGCTGGGTTGTTGTTGTTTACACTCTGCAAGGCCTGTGGAAGTGAGTGACATCATAGCACTGTAGTTCTGAGGGTTCTAGATGGATGCAACAATCTCCTGTTGCTTCTATGAAGGCCATAATAGACGACATCACCAAACAGCTCCATAGTCACATACACAGCAAAGGAGAGATGTTGTTTACACCTAGTGATGTCAGTGGTATTGAGTGACATCACAGCACAGTGCTAAGGCTCCTGGGCCTGGACACAGCAGCGGCTGCAATATCTCAACGGAGAATACGTTTATATCTATGTGTGTGTGTGCGCATATATATATATATATATATATATATATATATATATATATATATATATTTCTCCGCCGAAATCACTTTTAAACCCATTTCCACCTTTTTTTCCCTTCTCTTCCTCTTACTTTTTTTTCACGTTTTTTTACGTTTTTCTCCTTTTCGCCTCTTTTCTGGGCGTATTATTCTTCTTTTTCTTCTTTTTTTCCGTCTAATGCATACCCCATCAGTGCAGCAATGCTTATTCAATACCGCCAGCAGATGGAGACACTGGGGGATAATTTTCTAAGGATTTATACTGATTTTTCCTGTCTGAATTTGTCGCACAGAAAGTTGCAGGCCAAATATGTGTGACATTTCTGCGACTTTAGCTTCTAGAGCATTTTTACAACATTATACATAGGTGCTGAATACATAAAAAGCGACTGTTCAGCGACAGACAAGTCGCATCGGCTGAAAGTAGGCCAGAATGTCAGTCCATGTTGGAGCAGGTTTAGATACAGTCTAAAGCATAGATCTCAAAGTCTGTGCACAGAATTTAGCAAGGGCCTCACACCTTCTGATGCATCAGGTAGGTGCACAATAGCATAGCCTAACCCTCTGTACTTTGGTCTATATTGATGCGGGACATAGACAGCCAGCTGATGACCAATCCATTAGTGCAATGGATGGCTGGAAGCATTTGTCTTTGCCTTTGCAATACCACAGAAGCAATGCATGGTCAATGTACAGCAATGACACACCTGTGTGAACAGCCAGGAGACCCCCCCCCATGTTATGTTACATAGTTACATAGTTAGTACGGTCGAAAAAAGACATATGTCCATCACGTTCAACCAGGGAATTAAGGGGTAGGGGTGTGGCGCGATATTGGGGAAGGGATGAGATTTTATATTTCTTCATAAGCATTAATCTTATTTTGTCAATTAGGAACATTCAGCACCCACCCGCTATCAAGGCAGCTGCCTATCATGTCATGCCCTACCTGCACAGGTGTGCTGGCTACTCAAATGATCCAATTAAGGAGGCCATTTAGTCAGCAGCAGCAGAAGTCCTGTGCCTGGACGCTCCAACAGGGGCCAGACACAAGCAGAAGCAGAAGCAGCAGAAGCAGCAGCAGCACCACCTTTTGTTTTTTGGCTGCAGCAGCAGCAAGGCCCACAGGGCTGGCTAGCTGGCTAGCCAGCAAGCAGGTAGCAATGAAAGTAGGAATCTTTCTTTTTAACCCTGTAAGGGGGTGGTGCACTGTACCCGAAGATACTGCCATATCGGGTCAATGCATAGGGCGACGGAAGCAAGCTTCGAAATCGGCCCCCGTTCTCAAAAATCCATTTAATATATGGTCCCCAGATAGGGGACGTATCAGATATTAAACTGATAAGAACAGATACTACACTTGATCTTAGCCAAAAGGCCGAGAAGCGATAACCGTGAAAGGGGCGGGCCCAACAAGGTCCCCTTCATGGGCACTATCACTGCTTGCTGTCAGGGAGGCTGCCAGACAATTTTCCATGCACACTCTGGGCTGGGGGGCAGTCAACCACCAGTACACACAGCAGAACCTAAACCCATACCATTATTGCTAAGCAGCAAGACAGGGGCCCATTGCACTCCCACGGGGCCTTTTTAAATGCAATCCATAACCCGGATTTGCCAGGAACCCTTCTTACTCCTCCTACTTGCATGTGACACTGGGCTTAGGATCTGCATAGGAAACACACACACAAGCACACACCTACCTTTGTTGCCTGCAGATGCCTCCTTGGCTGTCCCCAAACGGTATCAAACCAACACCCACGGGAAGCTGTAAGCATAGAGGACATGCCTGCACCCCATTGGACTTACCTGTGTGGGTTAAATCCGGGTTATTTGACAACCTATGGCGGTGATGGTTCTGCTCAGGCAGAGCAGTGCTGATGCTCCTCATAAAGCTGTCGCTGCTGTGAAGGTTCTAGGTGACATCACAAATCCCTATGGTTACATACACAACAAAGCTGGGTTGTTGTTGTTTACACTCTGCAAGGCCTGTGGAAGTGAGTGACATCATAGCACTGTAGTTCTGAGGGTTCAAGATGGATGCAACAATCTCCTGTTGCTTCTATGAAGGCCGTAATAGACGACATCACCAAACAGCTCCATAGTCACATACACAGCAAAGGAGAGATGTTGTTTACACCTAGTGATGTCAGTGGTATTGAGTGACATCACAGCACAGTGCTAAGGCTCCTGGGCCTGGACACAGCAGCGGCTGCAATATCTCAACGGAGAATACGTTTATATCTATGTGTGTGGTGTGCGCATATATATATATATATATATATATATATATATATATATATATATATATTTCTCCGCCGAAATCACTTTTAAACCCATTTCCACCTTTTTTTCCCTTCTCTTCCTCTTACTTTTTTTTCACGTTTTTTTTACGTTTTTCTCCTTTTCGCCTCTTTTCTGGGCGTATTATTCTTCTTTTTCTTCTTTTTTTTCGTCTAATGCATACCCCATCAGTGCAGCAATGCTTATTCAATACCGCCAGCAGATGGAGACACTGGGGGATAATTTTCTAAGGATTTATACTGATTTTTCCTGTCTGAATTTGTCACACAGAAAGTTGCAGGCCAAATATGTGTGACATTTCTGCGACTTTAGCTTCTAGAGCATTTTTACAACATTATACATAGGTGCTGAATACATAAAAAGCGACTGTTCAGCGACAGACAAGTCGCATCGGCTGAAAGTAGGCCAGAATGTCAGTCCATGTTGGAGCAGGTTTAGATACAGTCTAAAGCATAGATCTCAAAGTCTGTGCACAGAATTTAGCAAGGGCCTCGCACCTTCTGATGCATCAGGTAGGTGCACAATAGCATAGCCTAACCCTCTGTACTTTGGTCTATATTGATGCGGGACATAGACAGCCAGCTGATGACCAATCCATTAGTGCAATGGATGGCTGGGAAGCATTTGTCTTTGCCTTTGCAATACCACAGAAGCAATGCATGGTCAATGTACAGCAATGACACACCTGTCGTGAACAGCCAGGAGACCCCCCCCCCCCCATGTTATGTTACATAGTTACATAGTTAGTACGGTCGAAAAAAGACAATATGTCCATCAACGTTCAACCAGGGAATTAAGGGGGTAGGGGTGTGGCGCGATATTGGGGAAGGGATGAGATTTTATATTTCTTCATAAGCATTAATCTTATTTTGTCAATTAGGAACATTCAGCACCCACCCGCTATCAAGGCAGCTGCCTATCATGTCATGCCCTACCTGCACAGGTGTGCTGGCTACTCAAATGATCCAATTAAGGAGGCCATTTAGTCAGCAGCAGCAGAAGTCCTGTGCCTGGACGCTCCAACAGGGGCCAGACACAAGCAGAAGCAGAAGCAGCAGAAGCAGCAGCAGCACCACCTTTTGTTTTTTGGCTGCAGCAGCAGCAAGGCCCACAGGGCTGGCTAGCTGGCTAGCCAGCAAGCAGGTAGCAATGAAAGTAGGAATCTTTCTTTTTAACCCTGTAAGGGGGGTGGTGCACTGTACCCGAAGATACTGCCATATCGGGTCAATGCATAGGGCGACGGAAGCAAGCTTCGAAATCGGCCCCCGTTCTCAAAAATCCATTTTAATATATGGTCCCCAGATAGGGGACGTATCAGATATTAAACTGATAAGAACAGATACTACACTTGATCTTAGCCAAAAGGCCGAGAAGCGATAACCGTGAAAGGGGCAGGCCCAACAAGGTCCCCTTCATGGGCACTATCACTGCTTGCTGTCAGGGAGGCTGCCAGACAATTTTCCATGCACACTCTGGGCTGGGGGGCAGTCAACCACCAGTACACACAGCAGAACCTAAACCCATACCATTATTGCTAAGCAGCAAGACAGGGGCCCATTGCACTCCCACGGGGCCTTTTTAAATGCAATCCATAACCCGGATTTGCCAGGAACCCTTCTTACTCCTCCTACTTGCATGTGACACTGGGCTTAGGATCTGCATAGGAAACACACACACAAGCACACACCTACCTTTGTTGCCTGCAGATGCCTCCTTGGCTGTCCCAAACGGTATCAAACCAACACCCACGGGAAGCTGTAAGCATAGAGGACATGCCTGCACCCATTGGACTTACCTGTGTGGGGTTAAATCCGGGTTATTTGACAACCTATGGCGGTGATGGTTCTGCTCAGGCAGAGCAGTGCTGATGCTCCTCATAAAGCTGTCGCTGCTGTGAAGGTTCTAGGTGACATCACAAATCCCTATGGTTACATACACAACAAAGCTGGGTTGTTGTTGTTTACACTCTGCAAGGCCTGTGGAAGTGAGTGACATCATAGCACTGTAGTTCTGAGGGTTCAAGATGGATGCAACAATCTCCTGTTGCTTCTATGAAGGCCGTAATAGACGACATCACCAAACAGCTCCATAGTCACATACACAGCAAAGGAGAGATGTTGTTTACACCTAGTGATGTCAGTGGTATTGAGTGACATCACAGCACAGTGCTAAGGCTCCTGGGCCTGGACACAGCAGCGGTCTGCAATATCTCAACGGAGAATACGTTTATATCTATGTGTGTGTGTGCGCATATATATATATATATATATATATATATATATAAATATATATATATATATTTCTCCGCCGAAATCACTTTTAAACCCATTTCCACCTTTTTTTCCCTTCTCTTCCTCTTACTTTTTTTTCACGTTTTTTTACGTTTTTCTCCTTTTCGCCTCTTTTCTGGGCGTATTATTCTTCTTTTTCTTCTTTTTTTCGTCTAATGCATACCCCATCAGTGCAGCAATGCTTATTCAATACCGCCAGCAGATGGAGACACTGGGGGGGATAATTTTCTAAGGATTTATACTGATTTTTCCTGTCTGAATTTGTCGCACAGAAAGTTGCAGGCCAAATATGTGTGACATTTCTGCGACTTTAGCTTCTAGAGCATTTTTACAACATTATACATAGGTGCTGAATACATAAAAAGCGACTGTTCAGCGACAGACAAGTCGCATCGGCTGAAAGTAGGCCAGAATGTCAGTCCATGTTGGAGCAGGTTTAGATACAGTCTAAAGCATAGATCTCAAAGTCTGTGCACAGATTTAGCAAGGGCCTCGCACCTTCTGATGCATCAGGTAGGTGCACAATAGCATAGCCTAACCCTCTGTACTTTGGTCTATATTGATGCGGGGACATAGACAGCCAGCTGATGACCAATCCATTAGTGCAATGGATGGCTGGAAGCATTTGTCTTTGCCTTTGCAATACCACAGAAGCAATGCATGGTCAATGTACAGCAATGACACACCTGTGTGAACAGCCAGGAGACCCCCCCCATGTTATGTTACATAGTTACATAGTTAGTACGGTCGAAAAAAGACATATGTCCATCACGTTCAACCAGGGAATTAAGGGGTAGGGGTGTGGCGCGATATTGGGGAAGGGATGAGATTTTATATTTCTTCATAAGCATTAATCTTATTTTGTCAATTAGGAACATTCAGCACCCACCCGCTATCAAGGCAGCTGCCTATCATGTCATGCCCTAACCTGCACAGGTGTGCTGGCTACTCAAATGATCCAATTAAGGAGGTCATTTAGTCAGCAGCAGCAGAAGTCCTGTGCCTGGACGCTCCAACAGGGGCCAGACACAAGCAGAAGCAGAAGCAGCAGAAGCAGCAGAAGCAGCAGCAGCACCACCTTTTGTTTTTTGGCTGCAGCAGCAGCAAGGCCCACAGGCTGGCTAGCTGGCTAGCCAGCAAGCAGGTAGCAATGAAAGTAGGAATCTTTCTTTTTAACCCTGTAAGGGGGGTGGTGCACTGTACCCGAAGATACTGCCATATCGGGTCAATGCATAGGGCGACGGAAGCAAGCTTCGAAATCGGCCCCCGTTCTCAAAAATCCATTTAATATATGGTCCCCAGATAGGGGACGTATCAGATATTAAACTGATAAGAACAGATACTACACTTGATCTTAGCCAAAAGGCCGAGAAGCGATAACCGTGAAAGGGGCGGGCCCAACAAGGTCCCCCTTCATGGGCACTATCACTGCTTGCTGTCAGGGAGGCTGCCAGACAATTTTCCATGCACACTCTGGGCTGGGGGGCAGTCAACCACCAGTACACCACAGCAGAACCTAAACCCATACCATTATTGCTAAGCAGCAAGGACAGGGGCCCATTGCACTCCCACGGGGCCTTTTTAAATGCAATCCATAACCCGGATTTGCCAGGAACCCTTCTTACTCCTCCTACTTGCATGTGACACTGGGCTTAGGATCTGCATAGGAAACACACACACAAGCACACACCTACCTTTGTTGCCTGCAGATGCCTCCTTGGCTGTCCCCAAACGGTATCAAACCAACACCCACGGGAAGCTGTAAGCATAGAGGACATGCCTGCACCCCATTGGACTTACCTGTGTGGGTTAAATCCGGGTTATTTGACAACCTATGGCGGTGATGGTTCTGCTCAGGCAGAGCAGTGCTGATGCTCCTCATAAAGCTGTCGCTGCTGTGAAGGTTCTAGGTGACATCACAAATCCCTATGGTTACATACACAACAAAGCTGGGTTGTTGTTGTTTACACTCTGCAAGGCCTGTGGAAGTGAGTGACATCATAGCACTGTAGTTCTGAGGGTTCAAGATGGATGCAACAATCTCCTGTTGCTTCTATGAAGCCCGTAATAGACGACATCACCAAACAGCTCCATAGTCACATACACAGCAAAGGAGAGATGTTGTTTACACCTAGTGATGTCAGTGGTATTGAGTGACATCACAGCACAGTGCTAAGGCTCCTGGGCCTGGACACAGCAGCGGCTGCAATATCTCAACGGAGAATACGTTTATATCTATGTGTGTGTGTGCGCATATATATATATATATATATATATATATATATATATATATATATATATATTTCTCCGCCGAAATCACTTTTAAACCCATTTCCACCTTTTTTTCCCTTCTCTTCCTCTTACTTTTTTTTCACGTTTTTTTTTACGTTTTTCTCCTTTTCGCCTCTTTTCTGGGCGTATTATTCTTCTTTTTCTTCTTTTTTTTCGTCTAATGCATACCCCATCAGTGCAGCAATGCTTATTCAATACCGCCAGCAGATGGAGACACTGGGGGATAATTTTCTAAGGATTTATACTGATTTTTCCTGTCTGAATTTGTCGCACAGAAAGTTGCAGGCCAAATATGTGTGACATTTCTGCGACTTTAGCTTCTAGAGCATTTTTACAACATTATACATAGGTGCTGAATACATAAAAAGCGACTGTTCAGCGACAGACAAGTCGCATCGGCTGAAAGTAGGCCTGAATGTCAGTCCATGTTGGAGCAGGTTTAGATACAGTCTAAAGCATAGATCTCAAAGTCTGTGCACAGAATTTAGCAAGGGCCTCGCACCTTCTGATGCATCAGGTAGGTGCACAATAGCATAGCCTAACCCTCTGTACTTTGGTCTATATTGATGCGGGACATAGACAGCCAGCTGATGACCAATCCATTAGTGCAATGGATGGCTGGAAGCATTTGTCTTTGCCTTTGCAATACCACAGAAGCAATGCATGGTCAATGTACAGCAATGACACACCTGTGTGAACAGCCAGGAGACCCCCCCCCCCCCCCCATGTTATGTTACATAGTTACATAGTTAGTACGGTCGAAAAAAGACATATGTCCATCACGTTCAACCAGGGAATTAAGGGGTAGGGGTGTGGCGCGATATTGGGGAAGGGATGAGATTTTATATTTCTTCATAAGCATTAATCTTATTTTGTCAATTAGGAACATTCAGCACCCACCCGCTATCAAGGCAGCTGCCTATCATGTCATGCCCTACCTGCACAGGTGTGCTGGCTACTCAAATGATCCAATTAAGGAGGCCATTTAGTCAGCAGCAGCAGAAGTCCTGTGCCTGGACGCTCCAACAGGGGCCAGACACAAGCAGAAGCAGCAGAAGCAGCAGCAGCACCACCTTTTGTTTTTTGGCTGCAGCAGCAGCAAGGCCCACAGGGCTGGCTAGCTGGCTAGCCAGCAAGCAGGGTAGCAATGAAAGTAGGAATCTTTCTTTTTAACCCTGTAAGGGGGTGGTGCACTGTACCCGAAGATACTGCCATATCGGGTCAATGCATAGGGCGACGGAAGCAAGCTTCGAAATCGGCCCCCGTTCTCAAAAATCCATTTAATATATGGTCCCCCAGATAGGGGACGTATCAGATATTAAACTGATAAGAACAGATACTACACTTGATCTTAGCCAAAAGGCCGAGAAGCGATAACCGTGAAAGGGGCGGGCCCAACAAGGTCCCCTTCATGGGCACTATCACTGCTTGCTGTCAGGGAGGCTGCCAGACAATTTTCCATGCACACTCTGGGCTGGGGGGCAGTCAACCACCAGTACACACAGCAGAACCTAAACCCATACCATTATTGCTAAGCAGCAAGACAGGGGCCCATTGCACTCCCACGGGGCCTTTTTAAATGCAATCCATAACCCGGATTTGCCAGGAACCCTTCTTACTCCTCCTACTTGCATGTGACACTGGGCTTAGGATCTGCATAGGAAACACACACACAAGCACACACCTACCTTTGTTGCCTGCAGATGCCTCCTTGGCTGTCCCCAAACGGTATCAAACCAACACCCACGGGAAGCTGTAAGCATAGAGGACATGCCTGCACCCCATTGGACTTACCTGTGTGGGTTAAATCCGGGTTATTTGACAACCTATGGCGGTGATGGTTCTGCTCAGGCAGAGCAGTGCTGATGCTCCTCATAAAGCTGTCGCTGCTGTGAAGGTTCTAGGTGACATCACAAATCCCTTTGGTTACATACACAACAAAGCTGGGTTGTTGTTGTTTACACTCTGCAAGGCCTGTGGAAGTGAGTGACATCATAGCACTGTAGTTCTGAGGGTTCAAGATGGATGCAACAATCTCCTGTTGCTTCTATGAAGGCCGTAATAGACGACATCACCAAACAGCTCCATAGTCACATACACAGCAAAGGAGAGATGTTGTTTACACCTAGTGATGTCAGTGGTATTGAGTGACATCACAGCACAGTGCTAAGGCTCCTGGGCCTGGACACAGCAGCGGCTGCAATATCTCAACGGAGAATACGTTTATATCTATGTGTGTGTGTGCGCATATATATATATATATATATATATATATATATATATATATATATATATATATATATATTTCTCCGCCGAAATCACTTTTAAACCCATTTCCACCTTTTTTTCCCTTCTCTTCCTCTTACTTTTTTTTCACGTTTTTTTACGTTTTTCTCCTTTTCGCCTCTTTTCTGGGCGTATTATTCTTCTTTTTCTTCTTTTTTTTCGTCTAATGCATGCTTATTCAATACCGCCAGCAGATGGAGACACTGGGGGATAATTTTCTAAGGATTTATACTGATTTTTCCTGTCTGAATTTGTCGCACAGAAAGTTGCAGGCCAAATATGTGTGACATTTCTGCGACTTTAGCTTCTAGAGCATTTTTACAACATTATACATAGGTGCTGAATACATAAAAAGCGACTGTTCAGCGACAGACAAGTCGCATCGGCTGAAAGTAGGCCAGAATGTCAGTCCATGTTGGAGCAGGTTTAGATACAGTCTAAAGCATAGATCTCAAAGTCTGTGCACAGAATTTAGCAAGGGCCTCGCACCTTCTGATGCATCAGGTAGGTGCACAATAGCATAGCCTAACCCTCTGTACTTTGGTCTATATTGATGCGGGACATAGACAGCCAGCTGATGACCAATCCATTAGTGCAATGGATGGCTGGAAGCATTTGTCTTTGCCTTTGCAATACCACAGAAGCAATGCATGGTCAATGTACAGCAATGACACACCTGTGTGAACAGCCAGGAGACCCCCCCCCCCCCCCCATGTTATGTTACATAGTTACATAGTTAGTACGGTCGAAAAAAGACATATGTCCATCACGTTCAACCAGGGAATTAAGGGGTAGGGGTGTGGCGCGATATTGGGGAAGGGATGAGATTTTATATTTCTTCATAAGCATTAATCTTATTTTGTCAATTAGGAACATTCAGCACCCACCCGCTATCAAGGCAGCTGCCTATCATGTCATGCCCTACCTGCACAGGTGTGCTGGCTACTCAAATGATCCAATTAAGGAGGCCATTTAGTCAGCAGCAGCAGAAGTCCTGTGCCTGGACGCTCCAACAGGGGCCAGACACAAGCAGAAGCAGAAGCAGCAGAAGCAGCAGCAGCACCACCTTTTGTTTTTTGGCTGCAGCAGCAGCAAGGCCCACAGGGCTGGCTAGCTGGCTAGCCAGCAAGCAGGTAGCAATGAAAGTAGGAATCTTTCTTTTTAACCCTGTAAGGGGGTGGTGCACTGTACCCGAAGATACTGCCATATCGGGTCAATGCATAGGGCGACGGAAGCAAGCTTCGAAATCGGCCCCCGTTCTCAAAAATCCATTTAATATATGGTCCCCAGATAGGGGACGTATCAGATATTAAACTGATAAGAACAGATACTACACTTGATCTTAGCCAAAAGGCCGAGAAGCGATAACCGTGAAAGGGGCGGGCCCAACAAGGTCCCCTTCATGGGCACTATCACTGCTTGCTGTCAGGGAGGCTGCCAGACAATTTTCCATGCACACTCTGGGCTGGGGGGCAGTCAACCACCAGTACACACAGCAGAACCTAAACCCATACCATTATTGCTAAGCAGCAAGACAGGGGCCCATTGCACTCCCACGGGGCCTTTTTAAATGCAATCCATAACCCGGATTTGCCAGGAACCCTTCTTACTCCTCCTACTTGCATGTGACACTGGGCTTAGGATCTGCATAGGAAACACACACACAAGCACACACCTACCTTTGTTGCCTGCAGATGCCTCCTTGGCTGTCCCCAAACGGTATCAAACCAACACCCACGGGAAGCTGTAAGCATAGAGGACATGCCTGCACCCCATTGGACTTACCTGTGTGGGTTAAATCCGGGTTATTTGACAACCTATGGCGGTGATGGTTCTGCTCAGGCAGAGCAGTGCTGATGCTCCTCATAAAGCTGTCGCTGCTGTGAAGGTTCTAGGTGACATCACAAATCCCTATGGTTACATACACAACAAAGCTGGGTTGTTGTTGTTTACACTCTGCAAGGCCTGTGGAAGTGAGTGACATCATAGCACTGTAGTTCTGAGGGTTCAAGATGGATGCAACAATCTCCTGTTGCTTCTATGAAGGCCGTAATAGACGACATCACCAAACAGCTCCATAGTCACATACACAGCAAAGGAGAGATGTTGTTTACACCTAGTGATGTCAGTGGTATTGAGTGACATCACAGCACAGTGCTAAGGCTCCTGGGCCTGGACACAGCAGTGGCTGCAATATCTCAACGGAGAATACGTTTATATCTATGTGTGTGTGTGCGCATATATATATATATATATATATATATATATATATATTTCTCCGCCGAAATCACTTTTAAACCCATTTCCACCTTTTTTTCCCTTCTCTTCCTCTTACTTTTTTTTCACGTTTTTTTACGTTTTTCTCCTTTTCGCCTCTTTTCTGGGCGTATTATTCTTCTTTTTCTTCTTTTTTTCCGTCTAATGCATACCCCATCAGTGCAGCAATGCTTATTCAATACCGCCAGCAGATGGAGACACTGGGGGATAATTTTCTAAGGATTTATACTGATTTTTCCTGTCTGAATTTGTCGCACAGAAAGTTGCAGGCCAAATATGTGTGACATTTCTGCGACTTTAGCTTCTAGAGCATTTTTACAACATTATACATAGGTGCTGAATACATAAAAAGCGACTGTTCAGCGACAGACAAGTCGCATCGGCTGAAAGTAGGCCAGAATGTCAGTCCATGTTGGAGCAGGTTTAGATACAGTCTAAAGCATAGATCTCAAAGTCTGTGCACAGAATTTAGCAAGGGCCTCGCACCTTCTGATGCATCAGGTAGGTGCACAATAGCATAGCCTAACCCTCTGTACTTTGGTCTATATTGATGCGGGACATAGACAGCCAGCTGATGACCAATCCATTAGTGCAATGGATGGCTGGAAGCATTTGTCTTTGCCTTTGCAATACCACAGAAGCAATGCATGGTCAATGTACAGCAATGACACACCTGTGTGAACAGCCAGGAGACCCCCCCCCCCCCCCCCCATGTTATGTTACATAGTTACATAGTTAGTACGGTCGAAAAAAGACATATGTCCATCACGTTCAACCAGGGAATTAAGGGGTAGGGGTGTGGCGCGATATTGGGGAAGGGATGAGATTTTATATTTCTTCATAAGCATTAATCTTATTTTGTCAATTAGGAACATTCAGCACCCACCCGCTATCAAGGCAGCTGCCTATCATGTCATGCCCTACCTGCACAGGTGTGCTGGCTACTCAAATGATCCAATTAAGGAGGCCATTTAGTCAGCAGCAGCAGAAGTCCTGTGCCTGGACGCTCCAACAGGGGCCAGACACAAGCAGAAGCAGAAGCAGCAGAAGCAGGCAGCAGCACCACCTTTTGTTTTTTGGCTGCAGCAGCAGCAAGGCCCACAGGGCTGGCTAGCTGGCTAGCCAGCAAGCAGGTAGCAATGAAAGTAGGAATCTTTCTTTTTAACCCTGTAAGGGGGTGGTGCACTGTACCCGAAGATACTGCCATATCGGGTCAATGCATAGGGCGACGGAAGCAAGCTTCGAAATCGGCCCCCGTTCTCAAAAATCCATTTAATATATGGTCCCCAGATAGGGGACGTATCAGATATTAAACTGATAAGAACAGATACTACACTTGATCTTAGCCAAAAGGCCGAGAAGCGATAACCGTGAAAGGGGCGGGCCCAACAAGGTCCCCTTCATGGGCACTATCACTGCTTGCTGTCAGGGAGGCTGCCAGACAATTTTCCATGCACACTCTGGGCTGGGGGGCAGTCAACCACCAGTACACACAGCAGAACCTAAACCCATACCATTATTGCTAAGCAGCAAGACAGGGGCCCATTGCACTCCCACGGGGCCTTTTTAAATGCAATCCATAACCCGGATTTGCCAGGAACCCTTCTTACTCCTCCTACTTGCATGTGACACTGGGCTTAGGATCTGCATAGGAAACACACACACAAGCACA